>NC_090319.1:77630882-77930882 GCF_040869045.1 Eurosta solidaginis
CGGGCAAAAAAATACAAAGGAATAAATAAACCTCATGTGAAGTGCAAACATATATGTATAAAACCTTCGTTTTATACGCTTTTCAGTGGCGAACACGGACAATTGCTAGCGGGCGATATAATAAATCCAGCCATTATTATTATGTTAAAATAATAAATTTAAAACAATGCAAATTTTAACATACATAAAACTATCTCGTTATGTACATACATACCGATTTGGAAAATATATAATATCACTGAGGATAAACGGAACATATAACTGTATGGAAAAAGAAAAAAACCCAACATAAATGTACAGTAATGTACATATAATCAATCCACATAAACGTGTTATAATAAAAAACAATTTACGACGAAAAGTTTCTTACTAAAATAAAACAACTTAAAACTAAAGATTGAAATTACAAAATGGTGGACTAGTTGAGAGGTCACATATGTGCGTTACAACCAAAAAGTTACATAGTATCAATTTTGTCCATAAATCTTGAAAAACATGAAATACCAATAATATATTATGCCACAAAAGACAAACGGAACAATTAAAGGGGCAGTTAATGCCCTGCTATAGTCGTCATATAGAGATTCACAATTTTTTAAAACTAATCAAATTGAATATAACCTGGCGTGGTGCCATCTAATATACCAAACAAACGGAATATAACTTGGCGTGGTGCCATCTAAAATACCAACCCAAACGAATATAACCTGGCGTGGTGCCATTCAAAAACCAACCAAACTGAATACAACCCGGCGTGGTGCCATTCAAAACCAAAACAATTGAATAGAACCTGGCGTGGCGCCATTTTAAAACCAATAATAAAAGAGCAGATAATGCCCCGCTATAGTCATCATATAGAGCTTCACAATCTGTTAAAAACTAATCAAATTGAATCTAACCTGGCGTGGTGCCATCTAATATACCAAACCAATGGAATATAACCTGGCGTGGCGCCATCCAAAAAACCAACCCAAACGAATATAACCTGGCGTGGTGCCATTCAAAAACCAACCAAACTGAATATAACCTGGCGTGGTGCCATTCAAAAATCAATCAAATTGAATAGAACCTGGCATGGCGCCATTTTTAAAACCAAAAATACGAACAATTACAACAAAGAATACCAAACAGCAAGCTGCTACACATGGTTCTGGCCGCTATGGTATTACCATTGTGTAGCAGTTTCATTGACCTGAAAAGAGCGTTCGAAACAATTGATAGGAATATAATGCTCGATAAACTACAAAAAATTGGTATTAGGGAAAATGAATTGCAGTGGTTTAGAAGCTTCTTATCAGACCGGAAACAAAGAACAACCATCGAGTCAGTAGTCTCATCCGAGGCACAAGTGGACATAGGTTTACCACAAGGGTCGGTATTAGCACCAATCCTGTTCAACATTTACATAAACGATTTATCATCAGCACTGAAATATAGTAAAGTCAGGTTGTTTGCAGATGATGCGCTACTTGAAGTAAATGAAACGGACATTTCAATAGCAAGGAGCAAAATGCAAGAAGATTTGGACTCATTGTATATATGGCTTTGCATTAATAAACTCAAGCTTAACGTTAACAAAACTAAGTTCATGGTTTTATCTAGGACGACCAATAGAAAATCACTTAATTTAGATCTAAAAATAATGAATACGAGCATTGAGGATGTCAAAATATTTAAGTACTTAGGGATCCTGATTGACAATAAACTGAGGTTTACGGATCATATTGATTATATTGGTGCCAAAATGGGCAAAAAAATTAGATTTTGAAAGAGATCGTGTAAACTTATTAGTAAGAAATATAAGTTGGAAGTTTATAGATCCATCATAGAACCGCACTTCTTATATTGCCCTACAATATTCTTTATTGCCAATGAAACACAAGTAGACAGGTTACAAATTATGCAAAACAAAGCTATGAGATTTATATTGAAAGTGAGGTACGACACTTCCATAAAGAGTATGCTTGATGCACTAAACTGGCTGAGCGTGAAACAGTTGATATTTTACCATAGTATGAAATTTGTATTTTATATCAAGCATGGTAAAGTACCAGCCTACCTAAGTGAAAAACTTGTTTATGTGAATGAAACCCATTCTTACATAATCAGGGAAAATAATAATTTTAGATTACCTCTTCTCAAAACAGAAATGGACAAGCAAAATATATTTTACAAAGGCCTGAAATGTTTTAATGAACTACTTAATCATGTTAAAAATTGTGAAAACTTAAACACCTTCAAAAAAAGTTTATTAGAATATTGCAAAACCCTTCCAATAAGATAAATATTTTGTATCTGTATTTCATGTTACTGATCCTTGAGCGTAGATGGCAATCCAAATAGACACAGAGGAACCTTATGCATCATATATATGCAATACATATATCGCTCGCAATCAAATTAGGAAAGAATTCCTGAAAATATCGTCCCAGACAAACAGTTGGAGAGTTCATGTGAATCACGTATATTCCTACAACAATGATATATTATAATTAATTATGTTTACATAAAAGCTGGTACAGGAAGGATTGGAAACACGTCCTTTCCAACCGTCCGATAAGAGTGGCTCATTCTTCTGAGCTGCTAGCTTTTGGGTTGACCGGAATCAAATGCATTCCGACAGCATAAATAATAAAACTGCGTAATCATACGTCTTGGAGTAGGGCAGGATTGAGAACACGTCCTTCCAACCTCCCAATGTATGACTCCAAGACTCACCCGCTGGGACCATCAGTTCCCGTGCTGATCGGAATCTCATGTATTCCGACACCCCAAACGCTAGAAATCCTATTATTATTAAAATGTATTTATAATTTGTAATAATCTAAGTTTTAGGCTTAAAACGCCGTAATAATAAATAAATAATAGTAATAATAATAATTAGTGAAGCCATAAACTGTTTTTGCAACAATCAAAAGAAATAACCATCTGAGATTTAACCTGGCTTTATGGATAAACGTCCGTGCCATTAAACCTAAACAAAAAAAAAAAATAATAAAAACATTTATAATAAGTAAAAACAATGCAAAAATGAAATGTGAAATATACAAAAATACAACTTAAGTTTATCGTTGCCAATTTATATAGATATGTATGTGGATTAAGATTTTGAAAGATGTGTAAATTGTAATTTAAAGTGCTATAGAAATTTTTTAAATTTGCAAACTTTAACAACAAATAACTTCTAAATTATAAGTTTGCGCACTTTAAAATATATATATTTGTGATCGGGACAAATCCCTCTTTCATTTGATACCAAGTTTTACCCCGAACTCGGGCGGGTGCTATTCTAAAATTTTCCCCAGTTCTCGACTCAGTTTCAAAAAAAAACTTTAGATTATTTAACTCAAATTTCAAAGTGAGAAAATCCTTACGAACTTATGTGGCTTAAGTGCTGAATACATACATTTGTCAAATTAAAAAAATTTATATGAGTGGTTTTTGTTGATGTAGCAATGTTTCGCCCCACCTAATAGCTGCGACCGATCACAAATTGTCATCAATATCCTCTAACGGGAGTCCAAGGAAACTTGCTGTTTCGACAGGGGTGGACCATAATGAAAGGGGTATTAGAGGCGTTGGTTCCACATTACAATCAAAGAGATGGTTGGTGTCATGTGGGCAAACATTGCAAGCGGGGCATACATTTTGTATGTCGGGGTTGATTCTGGATATGTAAGAGTTTAACCTATAACAGTATCCAGAACGAAGTTGAGCTAGAGTGACTCGCGGGGAGTGTGCGTTCCTCTTCCGAAATTTTTGGGTACTGTTCCCCGAGTACTGGATTCACCGGGAAATTCCCGGCATAAAGGTCCGACGCCTGTTTGTGGAGTTCACCAAGGACCTGCTTGTGTTTTTTTGCTTCGTACGGCTGAGTTCTCAGGTGCCGTATTTCCTCAAAATGCTTACGGAGATGACTCCTTAAGTCCCTAGGCGGTGCTGGGTCATCAATCAGGTGTCTGTTGGGATGCTCAGGTTTCTGGTTATTCAACAGGAACTGTTTGGTAAGCATCTCATTTCTCTCCCTGATGGGGAGTATTCTCGCCTCATTATGTAGATGGTGTTCTGGGGGCATAAGAAGACAGCCCGTGGCGGTTCTGAGCGAAGTATTTTGCCAGGCCTGTAGCTTCTTCCAGTGGGTAGTTTTTAGGCTTGGCGGCCATATAGGGGACGCGTAGCACGCAAACGGCTGGCCAATTGCTTTGTACATGGTAATGTGCGTGCGGGATTTGAGGATTTTATTACGGCTCTGGATTTTCGGAACAATTGCGGCTGCGTGCTCACCAAAATGTAGATCCTGATCAAACGTCACACCCAAGATTTTGGGGTGTAGCACAGTCTGTAGCGTAGTGCCATCGACGTGGATGTTCAAAATGGTCGACATTTGGGACGTCCAAGTTGTGAATAGGGTCGCGGATGATTTAGTCGGTGATAATGCCAGGTTTCGCGAGGCGAAAAAACTGGAGAGATCAGGGAGGTAGCCGTTTATTCTGTTGCAAAGCTCATCGACCTTTGGGCCCGGGCCTGTGACCATTATTGTGCAGTCATCGGTGCAGTCATTGTGCAGTGGTGGCGAAGGTAGTTTTGATATGTAAAAGTTAAACAAAAGTGGGGATAGGACAAAACCCTGAGGCACCCCTTGTTTAATTCTTCTTGGCTTTGATATTTCGTTTCTGAATTACACCGATGCCTGCCGACCACTCAGATAATTTGCGGTCCACCTTTTAAGACATTAGGGAAGGGTAGACCCTTCCAAGTCTTGCAGTAACGTGCCATGGTTGACCGTATCAAAAGCTTTTGATAGGTCTAGCGCTACGAGTACTGTTCTATGGTGGGGCTTCTGATTTAAACCACAATTTATCTGGGTGCTAATGGCATTTAGCGCGGTGGTGGTGCTATGGAGTTTTCTAAAGCCATGCTGATGACAGGCTAGCTGCAAATTTGCTTTGAAGTGGGGGAGCAAAATGGCTTCAAGCGTCTTGGCTACTGGCGATAGGAGAGATATCGGGCGATATGACTCTACTGGTGTTTATGGTGAGTTCAACCTTATAATTTTTTTTTTTTTTTTGGTGCAAATAATAACTATAGTGGTAATTCTACGTCAAAAGGTAAATTTTACATTTTTTTAAAACAAATTATCTTTGAAACTATTGAGTCAATCTTGAAAATTGTAATGTCTTTAGATAGGTAATAAAACGAGGTTTTGTTTGATATATAAAACATGTATATTTATTTATTTATTTATTTATTTGTTAGTCTACAAATTTTACAATTAATCAGACTAAATATGAATGAATGAATATAAATGCGGATTACAGTGTAAAATTAACAAGCATACATTGTGAGCAAAATTATATTATAAAATATGTATATACATATATTATTGAATCAGTTGTCGTGATGGACTGTGATGCCGAGCAACGGAATTGATTATCAGTGCTGTCGGAATGGACGTAATTTCGAGCAGCTGATGTATATTTAACACACAAGAGTAGGGCTGCGATGTGTGGGAAATTTCTATAATAAAATTATGTTTTTATGGCAAAATTATTGCTAACTTATCATAAATCGAATAATAAGTCGAAAAAATGTGTTATTGACAAAATACTTGAATACTATCGTGTTGAAGATAATTTCATTACCTTTAATTTGGTATATATATCTTTATATTAGAAGGTATAACTTGATTATTTAGGGGTGAAAAGCAAAGAAGGTGTCATATGAGTTCAATTATTTTTATCGATGTAGGTATATATATGATGTTATTTATATATGTATGGGTTTATGCATTGTATTAATTAATTGCAAAAATACATAATGTATAATATTGCTACCGCCACGGTTATACCACACACCCGGACTTGGCATGGTGTAGCCCAGGGTTATTTTTTATAAGCGCGGCCGAAGGCCGCCTATGGAGAAAGGTGTTCTACGCAGAATTACTGGGCATGGCGCAGCCGGTGTTGGATCGGATAACATAACAATAAACATAAGAGTTAGAAAGTAATATCAGCTCGTTCACGAATGCAAGAGCCTTTTCAAATTTTTGGTAAATAAAGACTAGAAAAGTTAAAGATATATACATCTGATGAAAGGTATTTTTATGTTATTTTTCGATTTTTTAATTTTTGAAATCCATCCACTAGTTTCGGAGATATTTTGATTTAAAAAATTCATAATTTTGCCTTTTGACATGGAATTACCCCCAAACCTTTCATTTGCACCAAAAAAGAAATATACCGTTGGAATCAGCATAAAAATCTCTATAAAGTCCGATAAAACAATTTTTTTTTTGACAAATGTATGTATTCCGCACTTGTTCCATTTATGTATATAGAATATATAAAGAGTTTTTGTTGTTATTAAAACAATAGTTTTATTTATATCAGCAAGGAAGGCAGTCGGCATGATGTAGGGGTGCACAGTGGCTAGTCATGTCGGCTGGGCTAGGTTTTTGCCAACCTTGCCGTTCCTGCGCCATAACAAAAAAAAATTCCTATCATGCCTATTCAAACTGACAGAAGCGCAGAGACGACTCAAAACGCTTATAATTCAAATTAAAACAACATCCGGCTGAACCGGATGTCACGGACAGACCGTTAAAACATTCAAAATTTTAAAATTCAAAAAAAAAAATAGACAGAAATTCAAAAAAAAACTTAACCGAACCGGAAATGACCGGTTACTATTACTGAAAACCAAAAATGAAAAAAAGCTGAAAATTTAGAATAAAAAAAGAAATGGGCCGAATATAGAGAGGGGCGCCTTGGGTGTTGTTGCGACGCTCGGTGCTATTCCCACCCTCAAAACCATGGCCACCGACACCACTCATTTTACTATATTGTAACATCATTTACCCTACTAGCCGAAGAGAGAATGTTGGCAACCGCAAAATTTTAAAAATAATTTTTGTAAGTTTTGGGCGGTTGTTGTTGTTGTTGTAGCAATGCTCGCCCCACCTAATAGCCGCGACCGATCATAAATTGTCATCAATATCCTCTAACGGGAGTCCAAGGAAACTTGCCGTTTCAATTTTTTTTTTGACAAATGTATGTATTCTGCACTTGTTCCATTTATGTATATAGAATATATAAAGAGTTTTTGTTGTTATTAAAACAATAGTTTTATTTATATTAAAGCTTTTATCATTTTTTTTTTAACTTTGAAAAACTCCGAACACCATTCCTTCATTATATGTCATTCGACTGCCTAGTCCACTGCCTTCCACTCTACTCGCAACATAACCTCAAAATAAGCTGCCAAACTATATAAGCTGTATTTCGTTGCTAACTAGCATAATTAAAACCATTGTAAACTTTACCAAGTAGCGCAACTAACAGCTGTTAAACATAATTAATGGCCATATTACGGAAATCTTAGGGAAATTGAAGTTAAATTTTTAAACAGACATAAAATGTTATAATTTTGGAATATATAGCATCTAGGACACCTTAATTGCAGTAATTGAAAGAAAATGTTTGCTTATAAACAAGTATTTAATTATTTTTTCTAAATTTATCTTTAATATTGATGCAATGATTAATCCAATGCAACTCTGCTCTTCCTACTGTTCTTCATTCCACTCCATTCGAGTGTCTCTTTCACTGAATTCGAGTGCCTTCCACCCTATTCGCAACATAACCTCAATTTAAGCTGCCAAACTATATAGTAAACAATGATTAAAACACTAGCTAGCTTACCAAATTGCATGGAAAGCAACAATAAAAAGTAATCGAGTTGAGTTGGCTAAGCGCTTTCAGTTGAAACCGCTTAGGTAATTGTCGACCTGATTGATAGTGTTGTATAGTGTTGCATATTCAAAAATAGGGCACTATTGTGAACGAGCGAATGAAATGGACATACGAATGTGCAGATAAACAAAAATAAGAAAATAACAGCGTGGCGGCAGGGTGACTTACATAGAAACAAACACACGCATTTCATGTATTTTGTTTTGGTAATTCTCTGGTTGAATTCAAAAACATACTGCGCCAGAAGTAGAAATGTCATAGCAGCTAAAAAAAGTAACAATTAGGTGATAAACTTCCACCATATGTATGGTTTTAGCATAATGAAACTGTTTAGCTAGTTGAAGCGTTTTTTTTCAGCTCGCTTAAAAAAACACCTATAGTAAACGATGGTTCGAATACGTCAACAAATAAATAATGACATTTGACAATTGCCAAAAATCAGCTGTATTCATGGTTGCCTTCATTGTGGATAACCCTTCAAAAAACGCGAGTACTCTATAAATAATGTAAGGAATACTCCTTTGGGAGTATAGGACTGCTCCAAATCTAATCTGTATTCATACAAATAGTGTGCTCCAATTAACATTGCGATGTCCTAGGAGAGGAGTAGGTGATCCCACTCTCGCTTTGTTTGTGAGTATTCCATAGAGTACATACGTGAGAGTACATTCCAAAGTACTTTCACTGTAGTACTCCATGGAGCACCCACAGAGGATCATATGCCAAAGTACTAAAGAGGAATTGTGTTGTCGGAAAGAATTATCGGAGTGAATTTAATTTAAAATGAAAGTAAATGAAGAGGGGCAATACAACTTGTATATTTTATACTACGAATGTTCTTATGTTATTTAGCATTTGCGTGAATAAAGAAACTAATATTTCTCTATACTATAGTATGTATACATAAAACCAGTGCGCTGTTGCATTTTATCAGAGTTACCATAGTAAAATTTTATTATCAGTTATTTGTATGCAATATTTTACTTTTGGCAACTCTGTTCGATCGTCATCATGTTGTGATCACGGTCGTTAAAAAACGAGCAATGATCGGCTGATGGTGGTCCGCAAACGCATTGCAAAGGAGTATTGTTAGAGTACTCCAACATGAAGAAAATGGAACACGTAATCCAACAATTTTTGCAGGGAAGCCAAATACCCAGCAAAAATGTAGGCGTAAATTTTTTAGTAAAATGACTAAAATCTGTGTCGATGGAACACGTAAATCGTTAAGTAGCATTTGTACAGGGCGGCGTTAAGTTTTGTGACCAGTCCATTCCGTCGTACCTATTTATGTGATTGTCCATACTGCTCACACATATACGGTATTAGGTTATGAAATGTAAACAAACTATAGTGCTGTATTGTTCTTACATTCACGTTAACTGTCAAATGGCAGCCAGTTTTTAAGTTATATACCTGTAACTTTACGAGTATTTTTACAGTATTTTTACGTTAATATGACCGCCTTTTGACTAGTATTACGACCGTTTTTTTTTACTTGGATTATATCTGAAATTGCTATATAAATAAAACATTTCTTTAATACAAATCCATTAAAATTTCTTTTATTCAACATTTTTATAATATATTAGATTATTTATAATAGTTGTAAATTATTAACTATAAGTTATAAGGAATAGTTTTTCAGTCTTGTTGATGAGCCATAAATACAAATTTTATTATATGCGATTGTATGCATACAAAGTTAAGGGAAACTTAAATAATGTTATGGATTACGCATTTCCTAAGGGATCAGCAAGGAAGGCAGTCAGCATGATGTAGGGGTGCACAGTGGCTAGTCATGTCGGCTGGGCTAGGTTTTTGCCAACCTTGCCGTTCCTGCGCCATAACAAAAAAAAATTCCTATCATGCCTATTCAAACTGACAGAAGCGCAGAGACGACTCAAAACGCTTATAATTCAAATTAAAACAACATCCGGCTGAACCGGATGTCACGGACAGACCGTTAAAACATTCAAAATTTTAAAATTCAAAAAAAAAATAGACAGAAATTCAAAAAAAAACTTAACCGAACCGGAAATGACCGGTTACCATTACTGAAAACCAAAAATGAAAAAAAGCTGAAAATTTAGAATAAAAAAAGAAATGGGCCGAATATAGAGAGGGGCGCCTTGGGTGTTGTTGCGACGCTCGGTGCTATTCCCACCCTCAAAACCATGGCCACCGACACCACTCATTTTACTATATTGTAACATCATTTATCCTACTAGCCGAAGAGAGAATGTTGGCAACCGCAAAATTTTAAAAATAATTTTTGTAAGTTTTGGGCGGTTGTTGTTGTTGTTGTAGCAATGCTCGCCCCACCTAATAGCCGCGACCGATCATAAATTGTCATCAATATCCTCTAACGGGAGTCCAAGGAAACTTGCCGTTTCAATTTTTTTTTTTACAAATGTATGTATTCTGCACTTGTTCCATTTATGTATATAGAATATATAAAGAGTTTTTGTTGTTATTAAAACAATAGTTTTATTTATATTAAAGCTTTTATCATTTTTTTTTTTAACTTTGAAAAACTCCGAACACCATTCCTTCATTATATGTCATTCGACTGCCTAGTCCACTGCCTTCCACACTACTCGCAACATAACCTCAAAATAAGCTGCCAAACTATATAAGCTGTATTTCGTTGCTAACTAGCATAATTAAAACCATTGTAAACTTTACCAAGTAGCGCAACTAACAGCTGTTAAACATAATTAATGGCCATATTACGGAAATCTTAGGGAAATTGAAGTTAAATTTTTAAACAGACATAAAATGTTATAATTTTGGAATATATAGCATCTAGGACACCTTAATTGCAGTAATTGAAAGAAAATGTTTGCTTATAAACAAGTATTTAATTATTTTTTCTAAATTTATCTTTAATATTGATGCAATGATTAATCCAATGCAACTCTGCTCTTCCTACTGTTCTTCATTCCACTCCATTCGAGTGTCTCTTTCACTGAATTCGAGTGCCTTCCACCCTATTCGCAACATAACCCCAATTTAAGCTGCCAAACTATATAGTAAACAAAGATTAAAACACTAGCTAGCTTACCGAATTGCATGGAAAGCAACAATAAAAAGTAATCGAGTTGAGTTGGCTAAGCGCTTTCAGTTGAAACCGCTTAGGTAATTGTCGACCTGATTGATAGTGTTGTATAGTGTTGCATATTCAAAAATAGGGCACTATTGTGAACGAGCGAATGAAATGGACATACGAATGTGCAGATAAACAAAAATAAGAAAATAACAGCGTGGCGGCAGGGTGACTTACATAGAAACAAACACACGCATTTCATGTATTTTGTTTTGGTAATTCTCTGGTTGAATTCAAAAACATACTGCGCCAGAAGTAGAAATGTCATAGCAGCTAAAAAAAGTAACAATTAGGTGATAAACTTCCACCATATGTATGGTTTTAGCATAATGAAACTGTTTAGCTAGTTGAAGCGTTTTTTTTCAGCTCGCTTAAAAAAACACCTATAGTAAACGATGGTTCGAATACGTCAACAAATAAATAATGACATTTGACAATTGCCAAAAATCAGCTGTATTCATGGTTGCCGTCATTGTGGATAACCCTTCAAAAAACGCGAGTACTCTATAAATAATGTAAGGAATACTCCTTTGGGAGTATAGGACTGCTCCAAATCTAATCTGTATTCATACAAATAGTGTGCTCCAATTAACATTGCGATGTCCTAGGAGAGGAGTAGGTGATCCCACTCTCGCTTTGTTTGTGAGTATTCCATAGAGTACATACGTGAGAGTACATTCCAAAGTACTTTCACTGTAGTACTCCATGGAGCACCCACAGAGGATCATATGCCAAAGTACTAAAGAGGAATTGTGTTGTCGGAAAGAATTATCGGAGTGAATTTAATTTAAAATGAAAGTAAATGAAGAGGGGCAATACAACTTGTATATTTTATACTACGAATGTTCTTATGTTATTTAGCATTTGCGTGAATAAAGAAACTAATATTTCTCTATACTATAGTATGTATACATAAAACCAGTGCGCTGTTGCATTTTATCAGAGTTACCATAGTAAAATTTTATTATCAGTTATTTGTATGCAATATTTTACTTTTGGCAACTCTGTTCGATCGTCATCGTGTTGTGATCACGGTCGTTAAAAAACGAGCAATGATCGGCTGATGGTGGTCCGCAAACGCATTGCAAAGGAGTATTGTTAGAGTACTCCAACATGAAGAAAATGGAACACGTAATCCAACAATTTTTGCAGGGAAGCCAAATACCCAGCAAAAATGTAGGCGTAAATTTTTTAGTAAAATGACTAAAATCTGTGTCGATGGAACACGTAAATCGTTAAGTAGCATTTGTACAGGGCGGCGTTAAGTTTTGTGACCAGTCCATTCCGTCGTACCTATTTATGTGATTGTCCATACTGCTCACACATATACGGTATTAGGTTATGAAATGTAAACAAACTATAGTGCTGTATTGTTCTTACATTCACGTTAACTGTCAAATGGCAGCCAGTTTTTAAGTTATATACCTGTAACTTTACGAGTATTTTTACAGTATTTTTACGTTAATATGACCGCCTTTTGACTAGTATTACGACCGTTTTTTTTTACTTGGATTATATCTGAAATTGCTATATAAATAAAACATTTCTTTAATACAAATCCATTAAAATTTCTTTTATTCAACATTTTTATAATATATTAGATTATTTATAATAGTTGTAAATTATTAACTATAAGTTATAAGGAATAGTTTTTCAGTCTTGTTGATGAGCCATAAATACAAATTTTATTATATGCGATTGTATGCATACAAAGTTAAGGGAAACTTAAATAATGTTATGGATTACGCATTTCCTAAGGGATCAGCAAGGAAGGCAGTCGGCATGATGTAGGGGTGCACAGTGGCTAGTCATGTCGGCTGGGCTAGGTTTTTGCCAACCTTGCCGTTCCTGCGCCATAACAAAAAAAAATTCCTATCATGCCTATTCAAACTGACAGAAGCGCAGAGACGACTCAAAACGCTTATAATTCAAATTAAAACAACATCCAGCTGAACCGGATGTCACGGACAGACCGTTAAAACATTCAAAATTTTAAAATTCAAAAAAAAATAGACAGAAATTCAAAAAAAACTTAACCGAACCGGAAATGACCGGTTACTATTACTGAAAACCAAAAATGAAAAAAAGCTGAACATTTAGAATAAAAAAAGAAATGGGCCGAATATAGAGAGGGGCGCCTTGGGTGTTGTTGCGACGCGCGGTGCTATTCCCACCCTCAAAACCATGGCCACCGACACCACTCATTTTACTATATTGTAACATCATTTACCCTACTAGCCGAAGAATGTTGGCAACAGCAAAATTTTAAAAATAATTTTTGTAAGTTTTGGGCGGTTGTTGTTGTTGTTGTAGCAATGCTCGCCCCACATAATAGCCGCGACCGATCAAAAATTGTCATCAATATCCTCTAACGGGAGTCCAAGGAAACTTGCCGTTTCAACAGGGGTGGACCATAAGGAAAGGGGTGTTAGAGGCATTGGTTCCACATTACAATTGAAGAGATGGTTGGTGTCATGTGGGGGCACATTGCAAGCGGGACATACATTTTGTATGTCGGGGTTGATTCTGGATAGGTAAGAGTTTAACCTGTTACAGTATCCAGAGCGAAGTTGAGCAAGAGTGACACGCATTTCCCTGTGGAGTATGCGTTCCTCTTCCGCGAGTTTTGGATAATTTTCTTTAAGTACTGGATTCACCGGGCAATTCCCGACATAAAGGTCCGACGCCTGTTTATGGAGTTCACCAGGGACCTGCTTGTGTTTTTTCACTCCATACGGCTGGGTTCTCAGGTGCCGTATTTCCTCAAAATGCTTACGGAGATGACTCCTTAAGCCCCTAGGCGGTGCTGGTACCCAGGTTTCTGGGTATTCAACAGGAACTGTTTGGTCAGCATTTCATTTCTCTCCCTGATGGGGAGTATTCTCGCCTCATTATGCAGATGGTGTTCTGGGGACATAAGAAGACAGCCCGTGGCGATTCTGAGAGCAGTATTTTGGCAGGCCTGTAGTTTCTTCCAGTGGGTGATTTTTGGGCTTGGCGACCATATGGGTGACGCGTAGCACGTAATCTGCTGGCTAATTGCTTTGTATGTAGTCATGAGCGTTTCTTTATCTTTTCCCTAGGTACTGTCAGCGAGGGATTTGAGGATTTTGTTACGGTTCTGAATTCTCGGAACGATTGCGGCTGCGTGCTCACCAAAATGTAGATCCTGATCAAACGTCACACCCAAGATTTTGGGGTGTAGGACAGTCGGTAGCGTAGTGCCATCGTTATGTTCAAAATGGTCGACATTTGGGACGTCCATGTTGTAAATAAGGTCGCGGAAGACTTAGTCGGTGATAATGCCAGGTTTCGCGAGGCGAAAAAAACTGGAGAGATCAGGGAGGTAGCCGTTTATTTTATTGCATAGCGCATCGATCTTTGGGCCTGGGCCTGTGGCCATTACTGTGCAGTCATCGGCGTAGGAAACTATTGTGACTCTTTCCGGTGGTGAAGGAAGCTTAGAAATGTAGAAATTAAACAAAAGTGGGGATAGGACACCACCCTGTGACACCCCTTGTTTAATTCTCCTTGGTTTTGATGTTTCGTTTCTAAATTGCACCGATGCCTGCCGACCACCCAGATAATTTGCGGTCCACCTTTTAAGGCATGGGGGAAGGGTAGACCCTTCCAGGTCTTGCAGTAACGAGCCATGGTTGACCGTATCAAAAGCTTTTGATAGGTCTAGTGCTACGAGTACTGTTCTATGGTGGGGGTATTGATTTAAACCGCAATTTATCTGGGAGCTAGTGGCATTTAGCGCGGTGGTAGTGCTATGGAGTTTTCTGAAGCCATGCTGATGAGGGGCTAGCTGCAAATTTGCTTGGAAATAAGGGAGCAAAATGGATTCAAGCGTCTTTGCCACTGGCGATAGGAGAGATATCGGACGATGTTAGCTGGTTTCCCAGGCTTTAGTAGCGGGACCACCTTGGCCATTTTCCATTTCTCGGGTATGACAAAGGTGGAAAGAGACAGGTTAAAGACATGCGCTAAATATTTGAAACCCTCTTTCCCTAGGCTTTTAAGCATCGGCATGGCTATGCCGTCTGGGCCCACTGCTTTGGATGGTTTAGCACGACCAATGGCGTCCTCAACCTCTTTAGCGGTGATGGTGATTGGTGACGCGCTGAATTTGTGTTTATGTGCGTGTCTATTGGCTCTCCGTCTATCTTTGTCGACCGTAGGATGCATTATATATTGTCGGCAAAAAGCGCTCGCGCATTTTTTCGCGTCCGACAGCACTTTGTCGCCAAAGGCGATGGAAACTTTGTCTTTGTGCTTAGTCGGATTCGATAGGGACTTTACGGTGGACCAAAGTTTACCCACACCGGTAGAGAGGTTACAACCTCTTAGGTGCTCCTCCCATTTCGCCCGCTTGTGTTCATCCACAAGCAATCTGATGCGTTGGTTTATATCTCGTATTTGGGGGTCGCCTGGATCAAGCTGTCTTATAAGGTCACGTTCTCTCGCTAAGTTTGCGGCCTCCGCCGCAAAGTGGGGCCGGATTTCGGGAATTCTCCCGGCGGGAATGAAATGTGCCGAGGCGGATTCAATGACCTTACGGAAGGCACGCTCCCTTGGCGGGCATCAGTCGGGATAGGGAGGGCAGCAAAGCGGTTGTCTGTAAAGGATTTATATTCTTCCCACTTTCATTTTTTGAAGTTTATGAAAGTGCGTTTTTCAGAGACGATGAAGTCGGCGCTACGCTCGAGCGAGATAAGTATGGGCAGGTGGTCGGATGCCAATGTTACCATCGGCTGCCAGTTGACGCAGTTTACGAGTTCTGCGCTCACGATTGAGATATCTGGCGAGCTGTGACAGCTTCCTACCATACGTGTGGGGGCGTCTCCGTTTATTGTGCAGAACGTCGTTTCTTCTATTTGATCCGCCAACATCTTACCCCTACTGTCCGCCCGCAAGTTTGAATGCCATAGATCATGATGGGCATTGAAATCGCCTAAGGTAATGCGATTGTTGCCAGTGAGTAAGGCCCTGATATTAGGGCGGTATCTACTGGGGCAACAGGTGGCAGGAGGGATGTAGATGTTGATGATTTCTAGGTTTGCATCGCCTGACCGGACAGATAGGCCTTGACGTTCTAAGACATTGTCCCTGCCGTCGATGCCAGGATCAAATATATAATATTGCACAGAGTGGTGTATGATAAACGCGAGACCGCCTCCATTTCCGCTCTCGCGGTCTTTCCTGTGGACATTATACCCAGAGCAGGTCTGCAATGCAGATCTTGCTGTGAGTTTAGTCTCTTGAATCGCAGCAATGCGGATGTTGTGCCGCTTCATGAAATCGACTATCTCCGTAATCTTCCCAGTTAGTCCATTACAGTTTAACTGCAGAATGAAGTGCATAAGGGGAGACGCCGCCACTCTGGGGGTAAGTGACGGGTGACTACGCCTGGGTTGTGGAAGACCAGGACACAATTGCTGTTGTGGCCCTGGGACTGGGCGTCCTTGGGCAAGCATTGGGGTACTCGGATGATTTGGGTTTGTGACCTGGCAACATGGCGCGATGAAACCCGTCGGGGGGTTGCCGTCGCGGAGACCAGAACATCTAGGAAAGTGGCACCACCCAAGGCAGGAGCTGCATTGGGCGGATGTCGCAAACCTATATATTCTGTGCTGCCAAACGGAGCAAACGGAGGTAGGGGCTAAGAGTCTGTTTCCCTGACCTGCACGATTGCTGCCGGAAAAGAGGAGGGGAGAAGACGGGGGCAGGGGCTGATGCTCAGCATTGCTACCAACTCTACTACGAAGGTAGTAGTTATGAGTGGTATCAGCTGTTTGAGTTGTTGGCGCCGTGGGGCGCGAGCAGCAGCTGGTACTTGTTGTGGCTTGCTGAGCAGCGGGGCTGCTGGAAGGTAGTGGGGGGGCGCTTAGGCGTAGACTACGGGACGCCCTTGGGCGTGAACAGCAAGGAGCCACAAAAGATTTATAAAAGTTACGTGGACGTCGGGTTTTGGGATCAAGCCCAGAACAACCTGTCCGATGCAACCATCCCTTGCACGAGACACACTGAACAGAGTATGACCGTCCTAAAAAGATTCTTTTCCGGCAGATGCAGCAAAACCATTTCTCAGGACCGGGGTCAGGAGACGGACCCGGATTGGATTCGATGCCTTCCCGGAGTAAGAGAATATGGAGCAGTCCTGCTGCAAGGAGCTGCTGGGAGGATGACAATTTGTGGGAAGGACGAAACAAATTAAATGGGGTCACACTGAAATGACAGTCCTTGGTCGGGAAAAATCCCGAGTCGGTCCGGTACATAGAACCGACTGCCTTGGGAAGCGAGTTTTGGGCGGTCGGTTTTAATTATACGCTCACGGGTAAGTATAGCTTAACGTCCTAGTTATAATTCAATTTGTGGTATACTTGGTTTTATTTGTATTGGAGTTGATTTTAGTTTAGTTTATTTCAGTTGTAATTTTATTATTAATATTTATAATCATTATTTTATAGAATTTTATTTTATTATAAGTTTCTTTATTTTGGTATACATATTAAAAATTTTATTGTGTTTTATTTCATTTTATCGGGTTTTACTATTACCTTTTATAATATTTATTTACTTTATTAAATTTTATTTTATTGTATTTTACTTTATTATAGCTTATTTTATTTTTGATAATTTTTATCATATTTTATCGAGGTATCTATATATTTATATATATATATATATATAATTCCAAAGAAAACTTAAACTGTTGTCTTTTCTTTCTTTTGGTTACAAATTCATTTCAGGTCCGCCTTACTTTTAATTTTGTTTAAACTTTACTTTTCCAACTTATATTAAGTGTCATTTGCCCTATTCTAAATTTGTGAAATTTTAGCTTCCTAACTCTAATTTCCCTTTTCGTGTGTGCTTATTTCAATTTAATTATCTTCCTATTTTAAATCTTATATTTCTATCTAATCACTTTTTTTCTAGCTGGCTTGAGGTCTGAGTTGAAATAAAAACACAAGGGTTTTTTATATATTACCAATATATTTCGATTACACACGGTAATCGTCTTCAGGGTGAACACTACAAAACATAAAAACAACAAAATAAATAAATAAATAACAAATTTTCTAACATACAAATTAAAAAATTTATAACATACATTTTTTACACGTGTGTATCACTTGACGTGGAGTTTATCACTGATCGTTTGTTTGTCAACAAATATCTATAGAAGCTAGCAGAGTTATCTACGTCCGTTTTGTAGTTCATTCGTTTACTGGTTGGTTTGTTAATAATGTGAAGCATTTCCAGAGTAAATCGTTTTCTGTAATGTTGTTCTTGTTGAAGAATAGTAGCTTTGTCAAAGTTTGGTGAGTGGGAGTTTTCAGTACAGTGGGTCATAAGTGCAGTTTTTTGGTTTGCAGTATGTTGGCAATATTTGTAATCCGATTTGTGTTGCGCTAGTCTAGTTTTAAGTTTGCCTTTTGTTGTTCCAACATATACGCTGTGGCATGGTTGGTTGTTTTTTCCATTGCAAGGAATTTCGTAAACTATATTGCTTTTTTCTGTATGTGGAATTTTTGATTTTGTTTGATTATATATGTTTTTTAATGTATTTATCGGCTTATGGGCTATTTTTACTTCATCTTTGTTGTAGCAGTCTGATTTGGCCAATCGTTCCGACAATTTTGGCACATAAGCTACTGACTTAAATATTTCCTGCGGTTTTTCTTTTTCTTTTTCTTGATTCTTTTCTTCTTGATATTTATTTAAAAGTGTTTTAATTATGTTTTCAGGAAAATCATTTCTTCTTAACAATAGTTTTATTTCATTTTGTAATTTCCTCGTGGTAAGTGTCGTCCGTAATTTCTAACATTCTTCTTATACAGCCCATTGCTGTATTCATTATTATCGTCTTTGGATGCTTTGAGTAAAAGTTGATGATTCGTCCTGTTGATGTTGATTTCTTATACCACTTTAACTTCAATTCGTTTTTGCTTCTAATAACAACTGAGTCAAGATATGGTAGTTTTCCGTCTTCTTCAAGTTCCGTTGTAAAATTTATATATTTATTGAAAGAGTTTAGTGTGTCCAGCGTACTTTTTACATCATCTGCGTGTATTATAGCCAATATATCGTCGACATATTTTGTGAGTAATCTGGGTACTCTTGCTAATTTCGTTGTTGTGTTTTCTAATAGTTTTTCCATCACTATATCGGCAATTACTGGTGATGTTGGGGATCCCATCGGCAATCCTTTTAGCTGTGTATACAATATATCATTGAATTTGAAATACCTATTTTCTTCGATGCAAAACGTAAGTATTTCCATAAACAGTTTTTTTGGTATATTTGTGTGTTCTTCTATTTTCATCCAATTGTCTCTTATGATCTCAAGGGCTAATTGTGTGGGAATGCTGGGAAACAGGGAAATTACGTCGAAAGATATTAGCTTTTCATTTTCAGAAATGTAGGTGTTTTTAATTTTTGTTTTAAACTCAAGTGTATTTTTAATGTTGTATGCCGAGTTTGCTGTTGCGTTTTTTAATATATCTGCTATATATTTGCATAGGCTATGTGCTGGTGATCCAGTGGCTGAACAGATTGGCCTGAGCGGTGTTCCTTCCTTATGTAGTTTTGGTAGTCCATATATCCTCGGAGGTAAAGCTGTTGTTGTAGATAATTTATTTTTCTCTATTTTTGAAATTAAATCCAATTTATAAAGTTTGTCGACCAGACTGTTATTTTTGCTTTGTAGTCTCGATGTAGGGTCCTGTCTTTGAACCCTATACATTGTCAAGTCGTTTAATATATCGCCCATTTTCTTATTGTAGTCACTTATATCCATAGCTACCGTTTTGTTGCCTTTGTCAGATGTTAATATACGAATATTTTTATTTTTACTATCACCAACACATAGCCTATGCAAATATATAGCAGATATATTAAAAAACGCAACAGCAAACTCGGCATACAACATTAAAAATACACTTGAGTTTAAAACAAAAATTAAAAACACCTACATTTCTGACAATGAAAAGCTAATATCTTTCGACGTAATTTCCCTGTTTCCCAGCATTCCCACACAATTAGTCCTTGAGATCATAAGAGACAATTGGATGAAAATAGAAGAACACACAAATATACCAAAAAAACTGTTTATGGAAATACTTACGTTTTGCATCGAAGAAAATAGGTATTTCAAATTCAATGATATATTGTATACACAGCTAAAAGGATTGCCGATGGGATCCCCAACATCACCAGTAATTGCCGATATAGTGATGGAAAAACTATTAGAGAACACAACAACGAAATTAGCAAGAGTACCCAGATTACTCACAAAATATGTCGACGATCTATTTGCTATAATACACGAAGATGATGTAAAAAGTACGCTGGACACACTAAACTCTTTCAATAAATATATAAATTTTACAACGGAACTTGAAGAAGACGGAAAACTACCATATCTTGACTCAGTTGTTATTAGAAGCAAAAACGAATTGAAGTTAAAGTGGTATAAGAAATCAACATCAACAGGACGAATCATCAACTTTTACTCAAAGCATCCAAAAACGATGATAATGAATACAGCAATGGGCTGTATAAGAAGAATGTTAGAAATTACGGACGACACTTACCACGAGGAAATTAAAAATGAAATAAAAATATTGTTAAGAAGAAATGATTTTCCTGAAAACATAATTAAAACACTTTTAAATAAATATCAAGAAGAAAATAATCAAGAAAAAGAAAAAGAAAAACCACAGAAAATATTTAAGTCAGTAGCTTATGTGCCAAAATTGTCGGAACGATTGGCCAAATCAGACTGCTACAACAAAGATGAAGTAAAAATAGCCCATAAGCCGATAAATACATTAAAAAACATATATAATCAAACAAAATCAAAAATTCCACATACAGAAAAAAGCAATATAGTTTACGAAATTCATTGCAATGGAAAAAACAACCAACCATGCCACAGCGTATATGTTGGAACAACAAAAGGCAAACTTAAAACTAGACTAGCGTAACACAAATCGGATTACAAATATTGCCAACATACTGCAAACCAAAAAACTGCACTTATGACCCACTGTACTGAAAACTCCCACTCACCAAACTTTGACAAAGCTACTATTCTTCAACAAGAACAACATTACAGAAAACGATTTACTCTGGAAATGCTTCACATTATTAACAAACCAACCAGTAAACGAATGAACTACAAAACGGACGTAGATAACTCTGCTAGCTTCTATAGGTATTTGTTGACAAACAAACGATCAGTGATAAACTCCACGTCAAGTGATACACACGTGTAAAAAATGTATGTTATAAATTTTTTAATTTGTATGTTAGAAAATTTGTTATTTATTTATTTATTTTGTTGTTTTTATGTTTTGTAGTGTTCACCATGAAGACGATTACCGTGTGTAATCGAAATATATTGGTAATATATAAAAAACCCTTGTGTTTTTAGTTCAACTCAGACCTCAAGCCAGCTAGAAAAAAAGTGATTAGTTAACAAAAAGGTCGCCAAAATCAAAATTTATATTTCTATCTCTAAATGTTTCTTTCCTTGTTTTTTTAATTAAGTTTGAATTATTTTCTCATTTAAAATCCGTTTTGGAATCTTAGTTTCTAATTCTAGTTTTTTTAATTTGAGTTTTACCAAATTAATGCTTGCTTTATCTTTTATAACTATTATCATTTTGCAGATGTGCGTTAAGTAAATTATACATAGCAAGTAATTACAAATTAAATTTATAGGTATTTTATGTACGTATATATGTATATACTGTTTAGACGAAAATCTGGGAAAGGCGCATTTTGAAAAAATCAAATTATTACACTTTTTATTGAACACTTTATATGTATGTAAGTTATGTATTATCCTCTTATGCTACTAAACAGCTCATTAGTGTACTCTAAATATACTGGGTTTCAATCTACTTATTTTATATCTACTCATTCTCACTCTCAATGTAATAAAAATAAATCGATCGCTTAGAGAATGCTAGAGAGTCACAAGTCGAGTTAGTCTTCGTCTAACATATGGTCGGAATAAGTCGATGTCAACATTTAAATAATAATTAATAAATGAGTGTAAAATTGACCTGAAAAATAAAATAGTTTCATTTCTGATATAAAACCAGAAACCTGAAACCTAAATGGCGACGGGGGAAAAAATCGGCAAAAAATAAGAACATTAAGATCTTGTTTAAGTCCTTTCCATGCGTGAAAAAAAAAAAAATAATTAAAATAAAAAACATTTAAAAAGTTAAAAAATTTATGAAACAAGTTTAGAGTGTCGAAACTGGATAAAGCCTCTTAGGCCCTAAAAACTATGTGTGATATACGTAAATATATGTTATAGGCACAAAAAATTTAATTATGCAACCTTGATTTTCAAAAATATTTAAAACTCAGTGGGTATAGTTTTTACATTACGAAGCGAAAATCTCTGAAAATTGTGAATACGAAAACTAAAAACTTTATATTATACCGAAATTAGTGGTATTACATATGTACGCATAACATACTTTCAAAAAAAAAAAAAAAATTACCGCAAATCACTTAAGTGTTCATAAATTACAACAACTAAAAAATCTTTTAAAAGTGCACTTGACTTCAAAACGAGAAAATTATGACCTGCTATAGCTGTACTTAAAATCAAGTCAAAGAAAAGCAATACAAAATCTGAGAAACCAGTTCTAAAAATTAAAGCACACTCTTTTCGCTCTCAACTCTGCTATAACATACAGCGAGATTGTTGTTAAGTGTATAGATACATTATTTCAAAGCAACACAAATGCTGTTAAAAAATTAGCTACATGCTGCGCTAGATAAATGGTGCTGAACAAAATATGTACTAACAGACATAAAGTTTATATACATTGTTGCCAACGAAAAATTGTTGCGAAACAAAGCCATCTCGCGGTAAAAGTTGCCCAACTGTGCTGCGTTCATATCAAACATGTTGTGTTAAAGTAAATGTTGACTGTGGCAAGTTAGAAATTTTGAACACATGTTGCGTGACAGAAAATCTCAAAATATAAATGTTTATGACAACAAAAAAATTAAAAATTAAAAATATAAACGAAAACGTAAACCAATCAAAACACAAAGAAATAACACAAAATGGCACTAACATTAGCAGAGGGGCTGGGGCAGGCACGGAGTATTCCCTGTTTTGATGGTCAAAGTGAGTACACCATAACACATTACTTGCGAGACGTATCTACAATTTTGTCGCTGACAATTGAAGAACAAAGGCCTATCATATCCCAAGTCTTATGTAACAAATTGAAAGGACGAGCATTACACGTTATACAACATCTCAACGAGCCGAGTTTTGATGATATATTAAATAGGTTAAAAGAGGAATTTGGCGTTAAGTCCACATATTTGAATTTAAGAAACGAAGCTATGAAGTTAGGACCTCAAATATTGAAAATTTGCATAATATACTAGGATCCATTTAACAGAAAATGAATACGAAATATATTTTAGAAGGGGGTATTGATGTTTTATACACCTCACAAAATAATAAAAAATTAATTTTTGAAGTTTATTTACAATTTTTGCCATTTCATGTAAAAACTTTCTTGTTGCAAAATAATATAAACAATATGGAAAACGCCTTCATATATTACTTACAAAATAACTTGTTGCAAGATATTAATATAAGTCGCGGCAGCCTGAAGGTTGACACTGATTTTCACTCTAATTTTAATGGGTTGAAACATAAAAACCATGCCAATAAAAGTAACCAAACCAACAACAATCTTGGTAAACAAAATTCAGGAGTTTTCCGCAACAAAAATTCAAATTTTGAATATAATCCGAATTATAAAAATTCGAACATATACAATAGAAATTTTGAAAATAATCAATCCGGAAATTTTAATAGCAATGTCAACTACGGTAGAAATAGTGGCAATTGGAGAGGTGAAACAAATTTCAGAAATTACTCTGGTAGATTTCCCAACAGCACAGGGCATAATCGGCAACAACCCGTTGTTCCAATGGAAGTCGATAATTTAGAAAATTTTCAGCTTTCTCCTCACCGACCGACTTACCCCTGATAGATTTGACTATCGAAGGCATAAAAGTAAGGTTCTTAGTCGACAGTGGCTCAGCTACAACGTTAGGGGATTTCAAAACCTTTAAGAATTTTTATAGTCGTAGAATATTGAAAACCCCTATTCTGATAAAAACCCTTTTTGCCTCTGAAGTCATATCAGAAGAAGTCATAGTAAATATTCCAGTAGAACTCGAAAGAGAGAAAGAAACAATGCCCATAAAGCTTGTGAACCTAAAAGATAAACCGTTCCAGTGTATATTAGGATTAAATGTTCTTGCTCCTTTAAAAATGCTGACAAATTTTTCACAAAAAGTAATAAATATAGGCGATAAAATAATTCCATTTTTTAACAATAATAGCTCAAGTTACCTTTCCGTTAATGATGAATTTTATGCATACTGTTCTCAAACAGACACATATCCAGACAACTTATATTTGGATAAAAGCAACTTTGATGTGGATCCATTACTTAGTAAAGATTTGAATGACGAAGAGAGCCGGATATTAAAAAAATTTCTATTAAAGTATAAACGTATTTTTTTTCAAGAAGGCCAGTAATTACCAGCTTTAGAAGCAGTTAAGCACCAAATTATCACAAAACCTCACGCCCCTATATATACAAAAAATTATCGATATCCTTACGCGTTGGAAGAGGAAATAAATATTCAGCTTAATTCTATGTTAAAAAACGATAAAATTAGACCTAGCAAATCTCCATATAATTCACCGTTGTGGATAGTTGCGAAAAAATCAACAGGTAAGGTTAAGAAGTGGCGTTTGGTAGTCGATTACCGTAAATTGAATAGCCTTACTATTGATGACAAATTTCCCATTCCAAATATTGAATCTCTTTTTGAAAAACTTGGGCGGGCGCAATACTTCTCAACCATCGACCTTGCAAAAGGATTCCACCAAATTTTAATCGACGAATCTGATATAGAAAAAACTGCTTTTTCCGGACCTAATGGGCATTACGAGTTTACGCGCATGCCCATTGGTTTTAAAAATGCGCCTGCTACGTTCCAGGGCATGATGAATACAATTTTGTCGGAATACATCCACAAAATCTGCATAATATATATGGATGATATTTTGGTATTTTCTACTTCTATTAGCGAACACTTTGAGATCCTAACAAAAATATTTAACTGCTTATCCACAAATAACCTAAGAATACAATACGATAAATGCAAATTTTCATCTAGATATACAGAGTTTCTGTGCAATATTATCACACCTGAAGGTATCAAGCCAAACCCGGAGAAAATACAGGCTATACAAAAGATAAAATTACCAAGCACCGTTAAAGAAATCCAATCCTTTCTAGGTTTAACGGGCTATTATCGAAAATTCATAAAAAATTACTCAGTGATAGCTTCTCCAATAATTAAATATTTGAAAAAGGATCAAAAAATCAACTCGAAAGATAAACAAGATATCGAAGCATTTGACAAACTCGAGCTTATTATGACTTCACCCCCTCTACTAGTATTTCCTGATTTTTCCAAAACATTTACTGTGACAACCGATGCCAGTAATGTTGCTATAGGCGCGATTTTAAGTCAAAATGGAAAGCCAATTTGCTTTGCAAGTCGTACATTAAATGGTGCGGAAAAACGATATCATACGCTAGAAAAAGAGCTTCTAGCCAAAGTGTGGGCGGTGCATCATTTCAGACCTTATTTATTCGGACGTTCATTCGTTGTTCAAACGGATCATCAACCGCTTAAATGGCTCTATTCTCTAAAAGATCCAACCACACGGGTTTTAAGATGGAAAACCTTACTAAGCGAATACGAATTTGTTGTGGAATATATTGTCACGGATATTAGCATCACTAAGCTATACCATCACTAAGGCGATGCTAAGGCCATGCTAAGCGATATTTACGTCAATAATCAAATCATGTATACACATATATAAGGCAGCCGAGAGATGTCACACACAGATGCATTTACTTATACGCCTATGTGTGCGCGAGAGACTGTAAACTACAAACATTCACATCAATAATTCAATCATTATGTCCACACATAAGTAGGTACACGCAGCTGAGAAGCAAGGCACAACCATATGCAGTCATCTTATTTGAGATGCTCCTAAATGTAGGTAATTATAATTGTGGAAGTGTCGCTCACGCATACAAGCATAGGGTATGAGAGAAGCTATAAAATCGTGCAATTTTAGTTATAGCTGAGAAGTTTGAGAGCTCATGGACAATGCTGGTAGATTCTAGAAGATGCGAACGAGGAAACCAGAGAGTATAAAAGGCCGCAGATGTAGAGGCGCTGGAATTCAGTTTGATTTGAGTTGTCAAGCAGTTACGACTAAGACGATATCTAGCGAGCAATAGCAGTATTATTTTGAAAGTCAGTTTCCTTTAAGCTATCAGTTTGGTTATTAAGCTATTCGTTGCACAGTTTGAGTGTTATTGTGAAGTATTTTAATAAAGGCCATTTTTCCATTATTCAATATTGGGGTTATTTATTCAACAGTTTAGCGATACGAACCTAGCAAAAGGGCAAATAAGCGGATTTGCAGAAAATTCGTTACAATTGGTGTCAGAAGAGGAATTGTTGAATAAATTCCAGAGGACAACAAGGACATGGCAAAGTTCAGTGAATTGCAGATCCAGCAACTAAAGAAGGAGTTGGAGAGCCGTGGATTGAATACAAGCGGCGTTAAACTTGAACTTCAGGCACGGCTACGAGAGGCAATGGAAGCAGAAGGAATTGATGTGGAAGAGTATGTACTTTCATCTTGATGGCGAGGAAATAACAAAAATGGAAGAAACACCGCGAACAATGGCGAACACAGACCTGAACATGATATTGGCTGCAATATCGGCACAAATGTCCGAAATGTCATCACAAATATCTACCAACATGTCATCACAATTGGAATAGCAGGAGACACGCATAACATCGAAGATTGAAGCACAAGAAACGCGTATGTCAGAAATGTCGACACAGATTACATCGAAGATTGAAGCACAAGAAACGCGTATATCAGAAATATCGACACAGATTACATCGAAGATTGAAGCACAAGAAACGCGTATGGCAGAAATGTCGACACAGATTACATCAAAGATGGAGACACAACTGAAAGAACAAGAGGCACGCATAACAGTACAACTCGAAGCGCAAGAGGCGCGTATACCATCAAAACTCGAAGCACGTATGGACGAGAAAATAACGCAGTTTGAGAGAAAAATCGAAGCCGAGGTGGATGCTTTGTGAGGTCGTATACAAGAGTTGCAATTAAACCGCCCAGCTGTTTCAGCAAGCAATCCAAAGGTAAAAACACCATCCTTTGACGGTTCTGTTCCTTTCCAGGTCTTTAAGCTACAGTTTGAGAAGACCGCAGCAGTGAACAACTGGAATGCGGAAGATAAAGTTGCTGCACTGCTCGTGACATTGAAGGGGCCAGCAGCGGAAATCCTACAGACAATTCCCGAAGGAGAGCGGAACAATTATGAAGCATTGATGGATGCTGTAGAACGACGTTATGGAAGCGAGCATAGAAAACATATATTCCAAATTGAGTTGCCAAACCGCTACCAAAAAGCAAATGAGACATTGTAGGAGTTTGCTTCAGATATTGAAAGATTGGCTCATCTTGCAAATGCGGACGCACCCGTGGAATATACTGAAAGGGTAAAAATCCAGAGTTTCATAAATGGCATACGGGACGTGGAAACAAAGCGAGCTACATACGCAAACCCAAAGCTGACATTTGCTATTGAGTAAACCAGAATACAAAGCTCATCGTGTGGAAGTGGAAATACCAGATTGGGTAGACACAATTTTGGAAGCACTGAAGGGATCTCAACAGAAGAATGCCGGAGTTATTAAATGTTTCAAGTGCGGCAACCCAGGTCACATTGCACGTCATTGCGATCTTGGTCCTAATAGTTCCAACAATGTGGGTGGCCGTAAACGCAAAGCTGGCGGAAATGAGCAAGAGCGTGTCGGATGTAAAGAACGAAAACTTGTCCCGGCTATTGAATGTCCTGTGATATCTGTGTCGCAGATTGGAAGGAAATCAAGCAGTCTTACCATCAGGGGGAATGTGGATGGTAAAGAGCGTGTACTGACTGTAGATACGGGGGCATCTCATTCCTTGATTCGATCTGATTTGGTCTACAGGAGAGTAAAGTCATTACCTGGAGCAAGGTTGCGTACGGTCACAGGCGAGTATAATCAAGTCCAAGGCGAAGTGGTATGTGAGGTATTAATTGGAAAAGTCATGGTTCTTCACAAATTCCTTGTGGCGGAGATCGTTGATGAAGTCATATTGGGAGTGGTCTTCTTGGTTGACCATGACATCAGGATCGATATGCGGAGAAAAATTATGCGCTATAAGAACCAGGACATACCACTTAACTTTAGTTTGGAAAAAGGGTTCAGAAGTAATCGGGTATTGGTGGAAAAGACTCGACAAAGACCACGAAAGTCAAAGGCAAAGGTTGATAGATCGAATGGGCCAAATAAATCAAAATCAAAAGTACCTGCGAGAGAAACACTGGCATTGACAAAACCTAAAAGACGCAGGAAAACGAAGCAACGAATTTCCGAGAAAGAATGCGAGGGTAATTTCAAGCCAGAGCGCACTACTGTGGGGAAACGTGGGAACGATACTGATTATGCAAAGCAAATCCGTCCAGCGCAAGCTCTACGAAGTAGTTCATCGGCCAAACAACAGAGTGTGAAGGATCGAACCAGGGTATTGAGTAGTACGATGAAACACAGGTACCATGAGAACAATAATTCGAAAGGTTTCTTGGCGGGAGATTTGGTACTGTTATACAACCCTCATCGGCGGAAAGGTGTTCCATCCAAATTTCGGTGCAGTTGGGAAGGCCCGTACAAGGTTGTGCAGAAGATCAGTGATACCATCTACCGCATACAAAGTTGTAAAATGGATCAACGATGTAGTGTACCGCATACAAACCACTACCAAACCACGAACTAAAATGAAAGTGGTTCATTTGGAGAGATTAGCAGCGTTTAGATCGAGAGATTTGTCTGATCGTGACGATCAGACTTTGGTGGAAGGCAGTGTCACGGATATTAGCATCACTAAGCTATACCATCACTAAGGCGATGCTAAGGCCATGCTAAGCGATACGTCAATAATCAAATCATGTATACACATATATAAGGCAGCCGAGAGATGTCACACACAGATGCATTTACTTATACGCCTATGTGTGCGCGAGAGACTGTAAACTACAAACATTCACACCAATAATTCAATCATTATGTCCAAACATAAGTAGGTACACGCAGCTGAGAAGCAAGGCACAACCATATGCAGACATCTTATTTGAGATGCTCCTAAATGTAGGCAATTATAATTGTGGAAGTGTCGCTCACACATACAAGCATAGGGTATGAGAGAAGCTATAAAATCGTGCAATTTTAGTTATAGATGAGAAGTTTGAGAGCTCATGGAAAATGCTAGTAGATTCTAGAAGATGCGAACGAGGAAACCAGAGAGTATAAAAGGCCGCAGATGTAGAGGCGCTGGAATTCAGTTTGATTTGAGTTGTCAAGCAGTTACGACTAAGACGATATCTAGCGAGCAATAGCAGTATTATTTTGAAAGTCAGTTTCCTTTAAGCTATCAGTTTGGTTATTAAGCTATTCGTTGCACAGTTTGAGTGTTATTGTGAAGTATTTTAATAAAGGCCATTTTTCCATTATTCAGTATTGGAGTTATTTATTCAACAGTTTAGCGATACGAACCTAGCAAAAGGGCAAATAAGAGGATTTGCAGAAAATTCGTTACAATATTAAAGGTATGGAAAACAATGTCGCTGATTTTTTTCGCCGACAAAACGATAATAATTACTTTATGGATAAGGAAGAAAACATTGATATAAAATCCTTGCTCGAAAATTCTTTAGAAACGGTGCATTCAGCATGCGAAAACCTAAATGAACACTTTCTTATATCCGAGTCCATAGTAAACAGATACACCACTCAGATTCGTATAGTAAGGAACAAACCCATCGAAAGCGAAATATTATATAACAAATATAGAATAGTCTATATAGCCGAAGGCGACTTACAAAATAGCATTTACCTTACAGATCTTTTTAGGAAATATATTAAAAAAGGAACAACAGGAATTCATTCAGAGTTGCCTGATAGTGCGTACAATGTTGTACAAGAAAAGCTGATTAGTTTATTTTCTTATGACAATAACATTAAATTTACTAAATGCTCTAACAAAGCTTTAGACTTGAAAACAGAGGAGGAAATTTTAGAGGTAGTGGAAAAGGTCCATACGGAAGGGAACCATAGGGGTGTGCTAGAAAATTACGAACAAATGAAATTAAGGTACTTTTACCCAAATATGAAAAAAGTTATTAACAGATTTGTTAACAAATGTGATGTGTGCAAAGAGAATAAATACGCAAGAAAACCTATAAAAAAAATTTACAATTACACAGAAACTCCTAGTAGTCCTAACGAGATAGTTCATGCCGACGTATTTTATTGTTTCCGAGCTTGTTTTCTAACTACTATTGATAGATTCACGAAATTGGCTTCCATTCATAAATTGCCTGATAGAAACAAGGTCACAATCAAGATCAAACTTCAAGAAAGATTTTCATGGTTGGGTGTACCTAAAAAACTGATAATGGACAACGAGTTCAATAATTCACTTATACGATTATTCTGCCGCGAAAATAATATTATTCCACACTTCACCACTCCAAATAGTCACACCGGAAATTCTGATATGGAAAGGTTGCATTCCTTATTGTTAGAGCATATACGCATTTTGAAAAATTCAGACAACTCCTTAGAAGTAGAAGAAATCATGATCAAGGCTATTGGTTTTTATAACAACTCCATCCATAGTTCAACCAATGTAAAACCGATTGACTATCAATAGAAGCGACATAGATTTTGAAAAAATAAAAAATTATACTTACAGAAAAAAGAAACAAGCAATCAACAAATTAAATGCAGAAGCAGAAAGGGTTCCATACTTCAACAACAGCAAAGTTTACATGAAGAATCCTCTTGCTAATAGAAATAAAGTTGCAAAAAGGTTTGTACAATTGCCAAAAAGTTTTCCTAATAAAGTTGACATGGCAAATATCAAGAGGCCGCATAAAATAACGTAAATGTGCTTGTGCGAATTTTATAAAAGATTTTAACATTTACTCATAAATTACAATTTAAAAGTACAAAATTGTGAATTTTCAATATTTGAAAAATATGTATCTAATGGTAAAATTTATTACTGGTGGCTTCAGCGTACAAACTTGAAAAAATAAATAATTATACATAATTTTATGTATACATATGTATATATAGTTTTTAAACTTAACATAAATATACCTTTTGAAGTTTTTCTTAAATATTATGATACATATGTGAGAAGGGATCTGGCATCTCTGTTAGTCAACACCAAACGTGGCAACAGCGAAGAGAGATGAACAAAAGCGAGAGGAGTTGAGTTGTATTTTGACCGGCAAATATAAAAGACGAAAACGACGCGAGCTGTAAAATTCTACATCAAATTCATTTTATTAACTTTTTACTTTCTTTTAAATATTTAAATTAATTTGAAATCATTAAATTAACATTATAATCTCAATACACTAAAACATTCTATCAATAAATTGATCAAATAGTGATACATTCATATGTACATCACCACATATGGGGACTCAACCTAAGAATTTTCAATAAAGAAATCAACCTAAGAATTTTCAATAAAGAAATCAACCTAAGAATTTTCAATAAAGAAATCAACCTAAGAATTTTCAATAAAGAAATCAACCTAAGAATTTTCAATAAAGAAATCAACCTAAGAATTTTCAATAGTGAAATCAGCCTAAGAATTTGCAATAGTGAACTTAACAAAAGAATTTGTAATGGTGTGCTCAACATATATAAAAGTGCGCATTCAACAGTGAAAATTGCGTGTTGCATTTTGGCACAGAAACTTGCACGTACAAGAAATTTGCACGCACATAGTTCTTATACATACATACAAACAGTCGGTTGGAATTTAAAAAAAAAAAAAAGTTGTCAGTATGTCGCGTCTGGTGGAATTCGAGAAAATTTGAGAAAATTCGAGATGCGCTAAAGAATGAGTGTAAGCAAAAAATTGTGCTGCTGCACAAATATGTTTTTGAAAGCGACGGTGACCGCAACAATCGAAAACGTCTACGCGAATTTGAAGGCTTCGATTTTTATACAGACGGCGAAAAATACAATAAAAAAAATGGAATATATAGCCGAAAACCTATCTAGTAACGATTTAGTGGTAATATGCAGTATATTACATTTGCAACATAATACCAGTGATTTAGCTGCGCATATATTCATGAATTTACGCAAGGAGAATTTGTTAGCTGATGCTGTTTTTGTAGCTGAACACGACGACGACGACGACGATGAGCACGAAGGCAGCGTTAATAGAGGCAACGAAGGGTGTGAAAAGAGCAGCGAAGTAAACGACGATATGGTAGGCAATAACGTCTATACAACAGCAACGAGCATACAAACAACGAGTGAAAATAACATTGCAAATTCAACAACAATGATTAGAAGTGTCGAAAATACAACTGCACACAGATTTGTATTGAGTTTTAGAGACTTGGAAGATTCCATTAGATCTTTCACAGGCAACAATGAATTTCCTATTGAAATTTGGATTCAAGAATTTGAAGAAATGGCATGTGTTATGGGGTGGGATGAATTGCAAATGTTTATCTTTGCAAAACGTTCGCTTAAAGGCCTTGCAAAAATGTTTATTATGAGTGAACGCGGTATTACTTGTTGGAATTCGTTAAAAGTCGCATTATTAACAGAATTTCAATCAGACGTTAACAGTGCTCAAATACATAAACTAATGTCAGAGACAAAAATGAAGAGTAAAGAGAGTGTACAAGAATATTTGTTACGAATGAAAGAATTGGCAATACGAGGTGGTGTAGAGAATAAAGCGTTGATGCAATATGTCATTGATGGCATAAACGATCTAAGTGTAAATAAGTCTATCCTGTACAATGCAAGAGATTTGAAAGAGTTTAAAGATAAGCTGAAATGCTACGAAAAAATACGTGAACGATCGCATAATGTCAGAGCTGCGTTCGATAATATGAAACACAATGAAAACAAAAATAAAAATGCAGTAGGTGAAAAAAGCCAAAAGACAAATTATGATAAGAAAGAGGGGAAATGTTTTAACTGTGGCAACAAAGGACACATATCGGTGCATTGTGATAATAAAAATAAAGGCAAAAAATGTTTCAATTGCATTGATTTTGGCCACATAGGAAAAGATTGCCCAACAAAGAAGAGTGGTAGTGACAAAAAACCAAGCAATGTATGTAAAGTGACAAATAAGTGTATGTCCATGTGCAAAAACGTTCTTATGAATAAACATAATTTTATTGCATTGATAGACACGGGTAGTAAATACAACATTGTAAGTGAAGAAACTTATAAAAACTTGAATAAAGCAGCGCTGAGTGTATGTAACTTTTATTTAATCGGATTGGGAAATGAAAATAAAGTGAAACCTATTGGTGCTTTTGAACATAGTTTCGAAGTAGATGAAATGCAATTTACAAGTAAATTTGTAGTAGTGCCTTCACAATTTCTAGATGTTGAAGTGGTGCTAGGAGCAGAATTTTGTAAACAAGCTGAAATTAAAATAAATCGTGATGGCATACAAGTGAACAAACCAGAAAATGAAGATGAGTTGACAAATTTAATGAAAATTGATATTTTGACCTATAACGATATTAACAGTGACATTGAAATAAGTGCGAGTGAGGCAGCTAAGAAGCAAGTGTACGAATTAATTAAAAATTATCAACCAAAAAAGGTTAAATCAACTAATGGAGAAATGCGAATAATAGTTAAAGATGACGTTCCAATTTTTTCGCGACCTCGAAGATTTGCTTACTCTGAACGTTGCATAATTGAAAATCAAATTGAAGAATGGTTAGAAAATAAAATTATAGAACCATCAGAATCAGAATACAGTAGTCCAGTAGTATTGGCAAAAAAACGTGATGGTACGCCGCGATTGTGTGTGGACTATAGGCAGTTAAACAAAATTGTAGTTCGTGACCATTTTCCTTTGCCACTAATCGAAGATCAGTTAGATCGACTGCAAGAAGCAAAATTTTTCAGGACAATCGACCTAAAAAATGGATTTTTCCATGTTGGCGTAGAAAAACAAAGCCGTAAGTACACTTCTTTTATTACTCACAATGGGCAGTATCAATTTTTAAGAGTTCCATTTGGTTTGACGAATTCGCCGAGTGTATTTCAACGTCACATTAATGCTATTTTTCGAGATTTGGCTAGCAAGGGCATAGCTCTGCCATACGTAGATGATATTATCATACCAGGGAAATCAAAAGACGAGGCAATATCAAGGTTGAAGCAAGTAATGAAACAATGCGAAGATTACGGTTTAATAATTAATTTTAAAAAATGCTGTTTTTTGAAGAAAAAAATTGATTTTTTGGGGCACGTCATAGAAAACAATAAAATAAGTATATCTCAAGCGAAAACGCAAGCCGTTACAAAATTTCAAATCCCTAATAATCAAAAACAACTACAAAGCTTTTTGGGACTAGTGGGTTATTTTCGGAAATTCATTCCAAAATTTTCGATAATTGCCAAACCCTTAACCGACTTATTGAAAAAAGATGCGAAATTTATTTTGAACAATGAGGCAATGGTTGCATTTAATACTTTAAAGAAGTTGATTACACAAAAACCTGTTTTAAAAATTTTTCATCAGCTACACGAAACTGAGCTGCATACAGACGCTTCCATAGATGGTTTTGGAGCGGTTCTGTTGCAAAAATCACCCGACGATGGTCTTTTACATCCAGTTTATTACATGAGTAAAAAAACAACTGAGGCAGAAAGAAAATATACTAGCTACGAGTTGGAAATTCTAGCAGTAATAGAAGCGTTACATAAATTTCGAGTATATTTGTTAGGCATACATTTCAAGCTTATCACTGACTGTAATGCTTTTGCCAAGACAACAGAAAAAAAAAGACGTTAGTACCAGAGTTGCGCGTTGGATTATGATGCTACAAGAGTTTGACTACACAATTGAACATAGAGCTGGAACTCGTATACGACATGCAGATGCTTTAAGTAGATATCCAGTAATGACGATCAACGACACTAGTATGCATAGTAAATTGAAGTATGCACAAGCAGGAGATGACGAATTAAAAGCGATTATTGACATTCTAGCAGAAAAAGCAATACATAACAATTATTTTATGAAAAACGGTTTATTATACAAATTAATTAACGACAACGAACTTCTAGTAGTACCTTTAAATTTACAACGTGAAATCATTAGACAAGCGCATGAGAAGGGTCATTTCTCGGTCAAAAAGACAAGAGAGGTAATTGGTGGAGAGTATTACATTCCAAATTTAGAAAAAAAAATTCGAAAACACACTAGTTGTTGCATATCATGTATTGTGTCGAACCGAAAGAAGGGCAAACAAGAGGGAGAATTGAATCCAATTGTTCGAGAAGAAGAACCGTTACAAACTTTACATATAGATTTTTTGGGACCGCTGGAATCGACACACAAACAATATAAACACATATTAGCAGTAATCGACGACTTTACTAAATTTTGCTGGCTCTACCCAACAAAAACTACAGCAGCAAAAGAAGTTACAACAAGATTGCAGGCACAGAGTACAATTTTTGGTAATCCGGTACGGATTATATCTGACAAAGGTTCCGCTTTCACGTCCGAGGAATTCAAACAATACTGCGAAGACGAAAAAATCATTCATCACAAAATCACAACAGGTCTTCCGATAGCTAATGGACAAGTCGAAAGAGTCAATGCGATAATTATACCAGTTTTGTCTAAGCTATCTATCGACGATCCGAGCAAGTGGTATAAACATGTTAGCAAAGTTCAACAAATAATAAATTCTACATACTGCAGAAGTACCAAAACGACACCATTCGAGTTACTTGTTGGTATCAAGATGCGTACACAATACGACGTAAAATTGAAGGAGATGATCGATAACGAGATAATTCAGATATTTAACGACGATCGCAATGAAATGTGTAAACAGGCTAAAAAACAAATTCTACAAATACAGAATGAGAACAAACGATCATACAATCTTCGACGGAAACCAGCGACAGTTTACAAAGTGGGCGACATAGTTGCAATAAAACGTACGCAACTAGGCGGCGGTTTGAAGTTAAAACCAAAATACATGGGACCGTATAAAGTCATTAAAGCAAAAAACAACAATACGTACGACGTAATAAAAGACGCAATTATATATGACGGTCCAAACAAAACATCTACATGTGCTAAGTTTATGAAACCTTGGCATTTCAACGAAATTAACAACGATACATTCGAGGCGAATGTGCAGTAGGATGGCCGAGATGTGAGAAGGGATCTGGCATCTCTGTTAGTCAACACCAAACGTGGCAACAGCGAAGAGAGATGAACAAAAGCGAGTGGAGTTGAGTTGTATTTTGACCGGCAAATATAAAAGACGAAAACGACGCGAGCTGTAAAATTCTAAATCAAATTCATTTTATTAACTTTGTACTTTCTTTTAAATATTTAAATTCATTTGAAATCATTAAATTAACATTATAATCTCAATACACTAAAACATTCTATCAATAAATTGATCAAATAGTGATACATTCATATGTACATCACCACACATATAATATATATTTTATTACAACTGACATATACGTACATAAACCCAAATGCAAAATGTTTAAAATATATTATGTATGTAAAAAGCAAGTATTGATTTGAGTTATAATACACAAAAAAAAAAACAAAAAAACAATTTCGTATATGTATAAAACTTATATATGTTTAATATTTACGATCGCTAACAAGAAAGAAAAAAAATATATAACTTTTGATGTCTGAATTCTGATTTATTGTTAATTTGTTATCAAAAAAACAAAAGGAAAAAAAAAAATGTATGTAATATCTATGTTCACTTAATGCACAAGCATTGTTCATTTTACATTTATTCATGTAACTAATATTTTAAATTTTCGTATACATGTGTATAATTTTACACCCTAATATAAATCGCAGGGACTCGATTTAATTTATGTGGAGGGCGAGTTATGTATTATCCTCTTATGCTACTAAACAGCTCATTAGTGTACTCTAAATATACTGGGTTTCAATCTACTTATTTTATATCTACTCATTCTCACTCTCAATGTAATAAAAATAAATCGATCGCTTAGAGAATGCTAGAGAGTCACAAGTCGAGTTAGTCTTAGTCTAACATATTGTCGGAATAAGTAGATGTCAACATTTAAATAATAATTAATAAATGAGTGTAAAATTGACCTGAAAAATAAAATAGTTTCATTTCTGATATAAAACCAGAAACCTGAAACCTAAATTGTATGTATGTATGTATCGTAAATATACCCCTTGAGACGATAACCTTAATAGGAGGTTCTTACAAAATTTTCTCAAACAATAATTATTTAGTATTTAACAGCTTTTAAACAAATGTAACAGCGCAAACTCAAACATTTATTGATTTGTGTATTTTTTGTTTGTGTGGAAGTGCATTTAAGTAATTGTAACTAATTGTGTAGTGCGCTGGTGGTTGTCGCGCTCGAAGGAGGCGCCGTCAAGTATGGTGGCGTGCGCGCGGTGGCGCGCTGGTGGTAGTTGAGGGCACTGGCAAGGGTGGTTGGCGCAGTTGGTGGTGGTTGCCCTCGTGGGGTTGTTGGTGCCACGGCTAATGGTTGCGTGCGGTTTCTAGTGGCCATGCCGGTTTTGCACGCAAGGTGGGCACGACTGGTGGTTTCGTTGGCGCTATAGCGGTTGGTAGCGCGTTTGGTTGCTATACTGCGAAAAGCTGCCACACTTGTGCGTTGCTTGTAAAAGTGCCAAATCGTTTTATGTGGTGGGACTGCGTAGAATTTATTATATCCAATTTCAAAACGCTTCTTATTTACCCCGGCCTCCTCTTTTTACATATAAAAGAAGCGCTCATACAAATCACCAATTTGTCCTTTCGTCACAAACCAAAATATATAACCCAGTCTGGTTGCGTGCGCAGTCTGGGCGATTAAGGATTCTATGTGGGATCCACTCCCTTGCCAGTGAATAACACACTCGAGCCGAATTGGGGGCTATAAAATTATGGCCGCAATACAAAATGCAAAAACTATCCCCAATGATTTGTACTGTCCTTCTTGATTTTTCTACCGGAAACAGTGCGTTTTCTTTCTTCGAGATCGAACTTCCACCACGTGGCGACCTCTAGTGTCCATTTTCGATTAAAATTGCCATGGGTCCTTTTCTTTGCCATCACTAGCCACTAGGTGCGTTCCAAAGGTGACTATCCCAAGCGGATCATAACAAACCTGCTTCGCTGGGAAGACCTGATGATGAAGCGAACAGGAAACCGGATCATCTGCGGGAAGCCACTGCCAGGAACCTCCGCTGAAAAGCAACGTGGGACACGACTCGCCCTAACATAAGAGTCTCAAAGTTCTACCGCGAAGCTAGCCGGGCAACAGGGTCCATCAAAAAAAAGTCAAGTCAATTTGTGAATTAATTTTGTTTCTTAGTTTAAGGCTTAGCGGCAGTTAGACATTTGTTATGGAGAACTCGTCAAAACTCCGTATAGTTCTAGTGGTTATCGCCCCCACAGAAAGGCAAACAAAAATATGGTGTAGACATTTTGATAAGGAGAACTCGTCCAAACTCCGAAAGGCTAGTCCAACCCAAGCGTGGACTGCCAGGCTGTTCACGGTCCTCGGTGGGTACGCGTGTGAACATCCTATGAGGTCATTGCTCGGGGAGAATACTGGGCGAGATGTCCCCGACCGCCAAAACGTCCAGACAGAAAAAGTCCAATAGGTAGGTTTAAAAAAAAGTCAAATTGTAATTTGGCAAAAAAAATGTTCTTGTTGCTTCATTGTGGACGAATATCCGAAGCATGGAAGCGACCTATCAATTCCCCGTTTCGGAGCACGCGACACTTAAGGTATTTTGGCAAGAATTTGGCGTTAATGCCCTGTTTGAAGTTACTTAAGGCAAAGTTTTTCCGGAAAACTTCCTGACCTTCCTTGTAGTTGACTTGTCTAGAGCGCTTTTTATAGGTGTTTATCCCACTATCTTTTGCCTGATCTAAATTTATACGGATCTGCTCGCGAATATTAGTCAACTTGTCCGTTCTGCTCACTATCGTAACCTGGTCTTCCCGAAGGCTGCCGAGTTTCTCTAATATACTGTACACTGAGGCATGTTGGACCATATTTTGGCCGTATAATGCAAAGTATGGGGAGCACTGAATCGCTGTATGAAAATCACTTCTCAAAACTGATAAAATCTCGGGTATATGCTTATCCCAATCCGTATGGTCAGGTTTATCTTTCAGGAAAATCATAATCTTCGAAACAATTTCTCTATTAACGCGTTCGGATGCGTTCGCTTGAGGAGAATATAACCCTGTTTACCATTTTCGCTATGAATAAACTCAGGGACCCCTACAGCTGGAAAAATTTCTGAAGCGAAGTAATTTATAACGTTAACAGTGGTGGCTCTCTGCATGAGCTTTAGCCAAACGTATTTTGAAAGATGGTCTAGTACTATAAAAAGAAATTGATTTCGCCGCTTAGATCTCGGATGCGGCCCTAGGATCGCAATATAATCGCTGAAATGGCCTCTCGGATGCAAAGGTATTCCCTATAGGCGGTCTCGACTGCTGATTAGTGGGTTTTACTGCCTTGCAAGTGTCACAACGCTGGACGTATTCCCTGACGTCCTTAGCATGCTGCGGCCAGAATTACTTCTGCCTAACACGTTCTAAGGTTTTCTGCCACCCGCCATGGTAACTCCGGTTAGCGTCATGTGCTAATCTCACTGCTTCCTCAGTCAACCCTTTTGGCAACCACAAACGCCACAGCGAGTCTTCTTCCCCTTCCACCCCCTTACGAAATTTAACTCTTTTGAAAATTACCCCGTCCACCACTCGTAAATCCGGAAGTGATTCCTCGTTTTCGTTGACGGACCGAATCAATTCTAAATATTCGTTACTGCTAAATTCGGGAGAGACTAAATCTATTTCCCCGGGTGTGGTAGTGAAAGTCAACTCATCGGCATAAAACCGCGAAAGCGCATCAGGTACTACATTCAGGATACCTTTACGATGTTCCATTTTAAAATCGTATATTTGCAGCAGAAGTGACCACCTCGCTAACCTCCCGCTCAGGTCCTTTTGTGTCATTAACCACTTGAGGCTGGAGTGGTCCGTGATAATCCGAAACGGTAATCCCTCAAGATAGGGTCGGAAACGCTTCACGCTGATTATGGCGGCGAGGCATTCCAGCTCGGTTACTGTATAATTGCGTTGAGCATTATTCAGCTTTTTCGACACGAACGCGATTGGATGCTCAGCGCCCTATAAAAGGTTCAAACGTAATTAAAAGAACTGAGACGTCGATGTTTGAATTTCAAATGTCGAATGTGTCTTTATTCAAATATTTCAGCTTATTTATATTAAATTATTCTAAACATATTGTCACGTATATTAGCATCACTAAGCTATACCATCACTAAGGCGATGCTAAGGCCATGCTAAGCGATATTTACGTCACTAATCAAATCATGTATACACATATATAAGGCAGCCGAGAGATGTCACACACAGATGCATTTACTTATACGCCTATGTGTGCGGGAGAGACTATAAACTACAAACATTCACATCAATAATTCAATCATTATATCTACACATACGTAGGTACACGCAGCTGAGAAGCAAGGCACAACCATATGCAGACATCTTATGTGAGATGCTCCTAAATGTAGGCAATTATAATTGTGGAAGTGCCGCTCACACATACAAGCATGGGGTATGAGAGAAGCTATAAAATCGTGCAATTTTAGTTATAGCTGAGAAGTTGTAGAGCTCATGGATAATGCTAGTAGATTCTAGAAGATGCGAACGAGGAAACCAGAGAGTATAAAAGGCCGCAGATGTAGAGGCGCTGTAATTCAGTTTGATTTGAGTTGTCAATCAGTTTCGATTAAGACGATATCTAGCGAGCAATAGCAGTATTATTTTGAATAGTAGAGTTTCATTTAAGCTATCAGTTTGGTTATTAAGCCAGCTAATTGCAAAGTATAAGTGTTATTATGAAATACTTTAATAAAGGCCATTTTTCCATTATTCAATATTGGAGTTATTTATTCAACAGTTTAGTGATACGAACTTAGCAAAAAGGCAAATAAGAGGATTTGCTAGCAAATTTGTTACAATTGGTGTCAGAAGAGGAATTGTTGAATAAATTCCAGAGGACAACAAGGACATGGCAAAGTTCAGTGAATTGAAGATCCAGCAACTAAAGAAGGAGTTGGAGAGCCGTGGATTGAATACAAGCGGGGTTAAACTCGAACTTCAGGCACGGCTACGAGAGGCAATGGAAGCAGAAGGAATTGATGTGGACGAGTATGTCTTTTATCCTGATGGGGACGAGACAACAGCAAAAATTGAAGAGAAAAATGAAACATCGCAGACAGTTACCAGCACACACTTGAACATGATATTGGCTGCAATATCTGCACAAACATCGACAGTAACATCAATGTCGTCGCAAATTTCATCCCAACTGGAAGAACAGAAAACATATATGGCATCACAATTGGAGATACAAGAAAGGCGCATTTCAGAAATGTCGTCACAAATATCCACAAATATGTCATCACAACTGGAAGAGCAGAAGACATATATGGCATCCCAATTGGAAGAGCAAAAGACATATATGGCATCCCAACTGGAATCACAAGAGACACGTATCTCAGAGATATCGACAGAAATAACATCTAAAATTGAAGCACAAGACGCACGAATATCCGAAATGTCGGCACAAATTTCAGCACAGGTATCATCGCAGATCTCATCAAAACTCGAAGTGCGTATGGACGAGAAAATAACGCAGTTTGAAGAAAAATTCGAGGCAGAGGTGGATGCGTTGAGAGGTTGTATACAGGAATTGCAACTTAATCGGCCGGCTGCTTCAGCGAGTAGTACGAAGGTAAAAACTCCATCTTTTGACGGTTCTGTTCCTTTCCAGGTCTTCAAGCTACAGTTTGAGAAGACCGCAGCAGTGAGCAACTGGAATGCGGAAGATAAAGTTGCTGCACTGTTCGTGGCATTGAAGGGGCCAGCAGCGGAAATCCTACAGACGATTCCCGAAGGAGAGCGGAACAATTATGAAGCATTGATGGCTGCTGTAGAACGACGTTATGGAAGCGAGCATAGAAAACAGATATTCCAAATTGAAAAACCGCTACCAAAAAGCAAATGAGACATTGCAGGAGTTTGCTTCAGATATTGAAAAATTGGCTCATCTTGCAAATGCGGACGCATCCGTGGAATACACTGAAAGGGTAAAAATCCAGAGTTTCATAAATGGCATACGGGACGTGGAAACGAAGCGAGCTACATACGCAAACCCAAAGCTGACATTTGCTGAAACGGTATCACATGCATTGACTCAGGAAACGGCCTCACTATTGAGTAAACCAGCATACAAAGCTCATCGTGTGGAAGTGGAAAGACCAGATTGGGTAGACACAATTTTGGAAGCACTGAAGGGATCACACCAGAAAAATGCCGAAGTTATTAAATGTTTCAAGTGCGGCAACCCAGGTCATATTGCACGACATTGCAGCAGCGGTCCCAATAGCTCCAACAATGTGGGTGGTCGTAAACGCAGAGCAGAAGGTGATGAGCAAATCTCCAAGACCACTCAATCGTTAAACTAAATCGAGTCAGCCGCAAGGGGCGACAGCTGGCTCCCTCAATTGAATGCCCCATAATCTCTATCTCGCAAATTGGAAGAAGATCGAGCAATCTTACTGTTGGAGGACATGTGGACGGAAAGGAACGTTTACTGACTGTAGATACGGGTGCATCTCATTCCATCATTCGAGCGGATTTAGTCAACAAAAAGATAAGACCATTGCTTGGAGCAAGATTACGTACAGCCACGGGAGAGGACACCCAGGTAATTGGAGAAGTAGAATGTGAAGTCGCAATTGGGAACGTCACGGTACTTCAAAATTTTATAGTGGCAGAAATTGTTGATGAAATCATAATTGGAGTGGACTTCTTAATCGACCAGGGCATCAAGATCGATATGCAAAGCAAGACGATGCGATATAAAAACATGGATGTACCACTTAATTTCGGCTACGAGAGAGGCTACAGCAGTAAACGAGTGCTGGTGGAAGAGAGTCAGCAAATACCACCAAAATCCGAAGCAGTCATCTGGGCAAAGGTTGATGGAGATTGTGGGACAAACAAATTGTTGGTTGTCGAAGCAGCAAACAAATCAGCACTAAACATACTTGTAGGAAAAACCCTGGCTATGACAAAACAAGATGGACGTATTCCGGTAAGAGTACTCAATGGGTACAAGTCACCACTCAAACTGACTAAAGGAGCTATTTTGGGAAGATACCAAGAGGCTGAAGTAGTTATTAACTGTGAACAGCTCCAGGAACACGTTTCAGCTAGTAATACTGATCTTTCAAATGATATCACGGCATGGACGCAGGGGCTAGAGGAAGCATATCAGAGTAAGGCAAAACAACTGCTCCTAAAGTACGCGAACATATTTGACCAGGATGATTCTAAACCAGGCCGCACCAACGTTGTGAAACATCAAATCTACACTGGAGATGCGAGGCCGATCCGTCAAGCTCCACGCAGTGTTCCACTGGCGAAGCGGGAAGTTGTGAGTCAAATCATTCAAGAAATGAGCGACAGCGGCGTCGTCGAACCATCAGCTAGTCCATGGAGCTCACCGGTAGTACTTGTAAAAAAGAAGGATGGAAAAATGTGGTTTTGCGTGGACTACCGGAAGTTGAATCACGTAACGAAAAAGGATAGCTACCCATTGCCAAGAATTGACGACACTCTGGACTCGCTATCTGGTACGAAATGGTTTTCCACGCTGGACTTGAAAAGCGGCTACTGGCAAGTGGAGGTGAAGGAGGAAGATAAAGAGAAAACAGCCTTCAGTGTCGGTGATGGTCTTTGGCAATTTACAGTGATGCCTTTTGGACTTTGTAATGCACCAGCTACTTTTGAGAGACACATGGACCAGGTACTGAAAGGACTACATTGGAAAACATGCTTGGTGTACCTGGACGACATCATCGTATTGGGCAAGAATTTTGATGAACATCTTAGGATTTTGGAGGAAGTTTTCCAAAGAATAGCTGGCGCTGGTCTGAAGTTAAGTCCCAAAAAGTGTGCGCTGTTTAAAAAGGAAGTAAATTATTTGGGTCACAAGGTAACGATAGAGGGCATCTGCACTGCGAACGAAAAGATAGAGGCTGTAAAGGATTGGCCAAGACCAGAGAACCTACATGAATTAAGAAGTTTCCCTGGGCTGTGTACATATTACCGCCGATTTGTACCAAATTTTTCCAGCGTAGCCCATAGCCTCCATGAGCTTACAAGAAAAAATAAAGCTTTTGAATGGAAGAAGGAGCAAGAAGTGGCTTTCCAAACATTGAAGGAGCGTTTGTGCACTGCCCCAATGTTAGCATATCCGATTCCAGGAGCAACATTTATTCTAGATACAGATGCGAGTGGATATGCTATAGGAGGCGTTTTATCACAACTGGTCGATGGACAGGAGAAGGTAGTTGCATATTACAGCCGTTCGATTGGAAAACCAGAGAGGAACTACTGTGTTACGCGGAGAGAGCTGTTGGCATTGGTAGAGTGCATTAAACATTTTCACAAATACCTCTACGGCCAGCGATCCCGTGTCAGGACAGATCACGCAGCGTTGAAATGGCTTCTGCAGTTCCGTAATCCGGAAGGACAATTGGCACGGTAGATCGAGCGACTACAAGCTATGACTTTTCCATTGAGCATCGAAAAGGTAGTACCCATGGAAATGCCGATGCAATATCACGAAGGCCATGTAGTTTGGAATGCAAGCACTGTTCAAAGGCCGAGGCTAAAGAAGACATTATAGATGTCCGGCTAATGACTATAACGTGTACGAATGAATGGGACAAGGAACAACTAAGAAAGTGTCAGCTAGAAAATACAGATCTGTCACATGTTATGCAAGGGCTCGAACGAAACGAAAGACCAAGCAGAGAGGAGATGTCAGCAGAGAGTCCCATTGCGAAGTCATATTGGGCACAGTGGAACAGTTCAGAATTGATATCCGGTTGCTTGCATCGAGTATGGGAGAGTGAGGATGGTCAATGCAAGAAGAAACTGATAGTTGTGCCCAGAAAGAGGATTCCTGACGTGCTCAGCGAGCTGCACAATGGTCCAAGTGGATGTCATCTTGGAATCACGAAGACACTCGAGAAAATTAAGCAGAGATTCTATTGGGTTGGTTGCCGTCAATCGGTCACCGAGTGGATTGCCAATTGCGAGGTATGCAACAGAGCGAAAGGGCCCAAAACCCGAAGTCATGGCCAGATGAAGCAGTATATTTCAGGTGCACAATTTGAAAGGATCGCCATGGATGTCGCAGGTCCATTTCCTACTAGCAACCGCGGAAACAAATACGTACTGGTGGTTATGGATTATTTCAGTAAATGGCCAGAGGTATACCCAATCCCAAACCAAGAAGCAGAAACAGTAGCAGAAGTGGTTAAAAAGGAATGGGTTGCAAGGTATGGTGTACCAATGGAGTTACATTCTGACCAAGGCAGGAATTTTGAATCAGCTGTCTTCCAAGAAATGTGCTAGAAGTTGGGCATTCGAAAAACACGGACAACTGCATTGCATCCTCAGTCCGATGGTATGGTGGAACGTTTCAATAGAACATTGGAGGAGCATTTAAGGAAAGTAGTAGACAAGTACCATAAGGACTGGGATACACACATATCATTATTCTTGATAGCCTACCGATCGGCAGTACATGACACAACGGGCCAAACTCCCACAAAGGTAATTTTTGGCAATGACCTTCGACTGCCAGCTGATTTGAAGTATGGGATATATGCCGATGCGGAGAGGAATGTCAAGAAATCCACTGGTGTCTTGGAAGAAGAGCTGAGAGAGATACACGATCTGGTAAGGCAAAGAGCAAAGATTATGAGTGACAAGATGAAAGCGAGGTACGATAAAGCAATTAATTCGGAAGGGTTTCAGGAAGGAGATTTGGTGCTGCTATACAACCCACAACGAAAAAAAGGTTTGTCCCCGAAATTGCAGTTTAACTGGGAAGGCCCATACAAAGTTGTAAAACGGATCAACGATGTAGTGTACCGCATACAAACCACTACCAAACCACGAACAAAAATGAAAGTGGTTCATTTGGAGAGATTAGCAGCGTTTAGATCGAGAGATTTGTCTGGTCGTGACGACCAGACTTAGGTGGAGAGCAGTGTCACGGATATTAGCATCACTAAGCTATACCATCACTAAGGCGATGCTAAGGCCATGCTAAGCGATATTTACGCCACTAATCAAATCATGTATACACATATATAAGGCAGCCGAGAGATGTCACACACAGATGCATTTACTTATACGCGAGAGACTATAAACTACAAACATTCACAGCAATAATTCAATCATTATATCTACACATACGTAGGTACACGCAGCTGAGAAGCAAGGCACAACCATATGCAGACATCTTATGTGAGATGCTCCTAAATGTAGGCAATTATAATTGTGCAAGTGTCGCTCACACATACAAGCATGGGGTATGAGAGAAGCTATAAAATCGTGCAATTTTAGTTATAGCTGAGAAGTTTGAGAGCTCATGGACAATGCTAGTAGATTCTAGAAGATGCGAACGAGGAAACCAGAGAGTATAAAAGGCCGCAGATGTAGAGGCGCTGTAATTCAGTTTGATTTGAGCTGTCAATCAGTTTCGATTAAGACGATATCTAGCGAGCAATAGCAGTATTATTTTGAATAGTAGAGGTTCATTTAAGCTATCAGTTTGGTTATTAAGCCAGCTAATTGCAAAGTATAAGTGTTATTGTGAAATACTTTACTAAAGGCCATTTTTCCATTATTCAATATTGGAGTTATTTATTCCACAGTTTAGTGATACGAACTTAGCAAAAAGGCAAATAAGAGGATTTGCAGGCAAATTCGTTACAATATTCTTAAATATCTATTTACATTTAAGCTTACATACTTACATGCATATCTACCTTAAACATACATACTTACATACCTACATACAACTCGACACAAAATATGTACCTATATATCTGAGCTGCAAATTTATGGGAAATGCAAACCTTGCAATTTGCTGGAATGCAAATTTGCTGGAATTCAAATTTGTTTGGTTGTGTGTTGTACACATCTGTTTTTAATGGCTGTGTCAGCATTAATTCTCAAATGCATTTTTATGTGTTGATGAACATTTAGACTATTTTTGTAGCAGGTTAGCATATTAGAGTGATTTAAATATTTTGGATTAAATTGTTGGCCGATTACACTACATCTCCCTTTTTCTTTAGAATGATTATGCATTTGGGGAATGCATGAGTATTCTATTTTTGTAAATTATTCTACTTTTGTATTTTAATGTTTGTAGGTTGAACATCTTCTTATTCTACTAAATTAAGTCTATTTTTGTGTATTTTTATTTGCTTATTATTTATGTTATTGCTATTCTCTATGTTACTGCGAAATTTTTGCTTATCCTCATTTCCTATTCTAGATGGGATTAAAGTGTCATTATTTTTATTATTAGTATTTTCTTCTGTATGGGGTATTGGAGTAATATTATTTTCTAAAAGGCGAGGTTATCCTAAACGAAACAGGTCTAACTTATATTTATATTTCTAATTAAAATAATGTAGATTAATGATTTAGATTTCCTTACTTTCTACTCCAAAGGACCCTATATATATCCTATCGACTAAATATAGGAAATTTAGTTTTCCTTACTTTGACTATCTCTATTAAACAAAGCTTTTGCATTGTTATTAAAATTAAAGCGTATAGAATAAGATGATGGTTACAGTCATCATTTGCTGAAAATTTACATTTTTCTAAAAAGCGGGATCTTTGAGCGTATGATATACAGTAGATTGGGTAAATTCAGTTGTTGCTAGAGCAAGAAGTAATTATATAGCGATAAGTGGTTGAACCAATGGGTACAGTGGATGCAAAAATTTTCATTATTTTTTCTTATACCATTTTTCATATTTTCCAGCAATATTTTTATTAGATCTTATGTGTCATGCGATTTTCTGGGTGGCCTTTCCAGATGGGATCGTCATGATATTGTCACGGATATTAGCATCACTAAATTATCCCATCACTAAGGCGATGCTAAGGCCATGCCAAGCAGTATTTACGTTAATACCCACTAAACCAAAGCTTCCGATTTTTTCGGAAATCAGTCGTTTCTAAACAAAGTTGAAAGTTTACCAATCTAGCTTAACGAATTCGCAACGATTGGCCAAACCAGAATCTCCGAAGTTGTCGGATATCAGACTTGTCTGAAGAAAATCTAATATTTTCCGATTTTACTTAACAACTTCGTATCTATTTCGAAAAGAGAAAAACGTAAATAGATTTTTAAACTCAGTAGGCGTTGAAACATTTTTAAATTTTAGATCTTTTCAGATTGTGAGTAGCAAAAAAAGTGTTGTGCATAAAAATTAAATAATAAAATTTATACATATATTTGCTGCAGTGAGTGAAATACAAAAGTAAGTGTGAGTAAAATCATGTCGCGTCAAGCTCAGCACAAAAGCATTAAAAGAGAAACAAAAAAAATACTGGACTCCATTTTTAAAAATGAAACTGAAAATCGCGCTGAAAATGCGCAGAAATATAGCACAGACATTTTTGAAGGCGTCCAAGTCGAAAGTGCAAACAAAGTGGACATTGATAGTGATTTTGACTTGCTATCTGTTTGCCAGAGTTCTTCGCAAGTCAAAGAACCAGAACCAGGAAACGAACCTGAGAGTCTAAGGAGTTTCCTCAAGTCTTGGACAATCAGACACGGTATTTCGCAAATAGCCGGTAACGAACTTCTCAGTAGACTTCATAAAGTCGAAGGGCACCGTGTGCCATGCGATGTACGCACCTTGAGAGGAACTTCCAGAGAAACTCAAATTGCAACCCATGCGGATCATATTACCATTACGGATTAAAGAATTCTCTCACCGATTTCTTATACAAAAATCTAAAATTGCGCAATTCGAATACATACACTTTAGAGCTAAACTTCGGTATCGACGGATTACAGATATTTAAGTCATCAAAGCAAACTGCTTGGCCTATAATGATGAGTGTTTCTAATTATGAAGACGTTTTTTTGGTTGGGTGTTATGTGAACTCGGATGCAGAGGGAGTGCGAAGTCCAAAAACAAAGCCGGAAGCTTCCAATATATTTCTACAGCCTTTAGTAGACGACCTGAAAGTGTTGCTACAACAAGGCTTTTATTATGATGAGAACGCATTTTCCATCTCGATTGGAGCTTTTGTTTGCGATTCTCCCGCTAGAGCATTTATTTTAAATATCAAAAGCCATTCAGGTTACTATTGCTGCTCGAAGTGTACACACAGAGGTGAAAGGTACATGAGAAAAATAACCTTCCCTTCTAACGCAGCGAGTATGCGAACAGATTCATCATTTAAGGAAAAATTACAAAAAGAGCATCACTTAACTCTCGATCAAAATTTGCTAGAAACTATAAATGTTGGCTGCGTCACTCAATTCCCGATAGATTACATGCATTGCGTTTGCTTGGGAGTTACTCGTCAGCTTGTTAAACTCTGGGTAAAAAATAAAAATGAAAGTTATTCGTTATCAAAATCGCAAATAGAAAACTTGTCCTTCGAAAACATTGTGCTAAAAAAACAGTTTTCTTCTGAGTTTCCTCGAGTGCCGAGAACAATTGATGAATTAGATAGATGGAAAGCAACCGAGTACCGATCTTTTCTGTTGTATAGTGGACCGTATGTGCTACAAAACAAACTCGATGAAAAACGTTACCGTCATTTTTGCAAATTGCACTTTGCGACGAGGATCTTATGTCACCCGGAGCTATGCTGTCAATTCAATAACGTGGCTAAAGAGCTCCTTGAAGAATTCGTAAACGACTTTGTGTACCTCTATGGCCAAGAATTTGTAACCTATAATTGCCACAGTCTAAAACATTTATATGGCGATGTTTTAAAATATGGATCTCTTAATCACTTTAGCGCGTTTAAATATGAAAATTATCTTTATCAATTGAAAAAAACAATAAAAAAGGGATCGAATGTGTTGGCGCAAATATCCAACAGAGTTATTGAAAAAAGTTCCATAATAAAACAAGAGACACGTCGGGAATTGTTTCCTATTCTAAAAGGGGCTCTAAAGGACAACACTTTCCGAGCTATCATATGTGAGCTCTTCAAATTGTCGGCACGACCTCCAGATAATTATTTCTGCGTTAATAAAAGGGTCTATATTTTAACAAAAATAACAGCAATCAATAATGACATATGCATCTTCGCAAAGGAAGTTAAAAACCTCCAACGTAATGACTTTGAATCCAGAAGTTGGGTTCTGAATATTTACGAGACAAATTGTTTGCTAATTTCTGACAACGAAGAGAAGTTTAATCTAACTAACATCGACTGTAAATATCTTTATTTTTATATAGAAGGGTATTCAAAACACTGCTTTATACCACTGCTGAAAAATGAGTAGCCATTACACAAATGTCCCCGTAGAAGGTGAAGAAAGTGGTAAGTTTTATCACATGTGCTCCTATAAACATTTAATTTATGAATGGAATTTATATTTCTGCAGCTATTTACCCCGGCAATGAAGTAGTAATATTAACACAAGAGGAGCAATGCATTCCATCTTCAATGGGACAAACTCAAGGATATACGGAGAATATCACTGAGAACAAACCATGTGAGTCACTTATCTACCTATAAAAACTTAACTTTTCTTGGTACTAGTGCAGTGGCAGAAATTTTAAGATTTTATTTTTTATACTTTTGCAGATAGCGAACATTTGTTAAAGTTATTGTAAATCAAAATAAGGAGCTGATAGAAGAAAATAAAAAACTTCGCGAAGTCAACAATAAAATTTATGAACACTTTGCAGAAGAATTTGTCGGTTTAAAACGATCAATAGACCAAACCTTAGCTGCCTTTAAACGCCAACGCACTTTATGTTCCAAGCTGCCAAACCTTCCCTTCAACGATGTGAATGAAATATTGGATTTTGAAAAAATTTTGCAAAACGATGAAGAAATGCGACAGGAATTGGTAAATATGATAAGTAGTTTAGTTGAAAATGTAAGCCGTTAGAGGTTTAGAAGACAGTATTTTTCAACGCCTTTCTCATGCAATTGAAGTTATTATCACAGGACTATAACCACACCTCTTTACACCCCTTTTAACTACTAACTACATCAAAATGTTGTTTCCCTTTTTTTGGTTCAACAGATAACGAAGTTCGCTAGGCAACCGACAGATGACCTCAAAAAATTTATCGTTGCGAACTTGAAATATATATTTAATGACGATTATTTGGCACGCAATTTTTCATGGACAAATGTCAATAACAATATTTCTGTTAAGGATTTTATATGTATTAAACTTCTTAAAGGTACGTTATTAAATTTATTCAGCAAATTCCTAATTCATTTATTTACTAATTATAGAGTCGGCTATGGAAAACATACCCCAAACAAACTACACTAAAATAGACGAGACTTTGAAAAAATTTTTTAATAGTGCCAAGGACCGTTTCGCAAAATTATCGAAAAGAACAAGTACACAACTTGAGAATTTTAGCCATTTATCTTTTTTATTTTATTAATTTTATTATATTTTGGCTTAAACTTGTGTTTAAAAATATCGCTTAATATGAGGAAGGCCATCGAAGCTAAAAGCTAAAAAAAGTATTAACGCAGCTAAAGAATTTTGGCCATTTATCTTTTTTATTTTATTTTATATGCAATTTTTGAATGGTTAGGAAATCTCTGATTTTTTTTTTCTCAATATTGAATTCTTATACATATATGTTTATATGTAATTTAATTTAAACTATTTAAACATAATAAATTAAATTTTATTAATTAAATAAAAAAAAAATGTTTTTAATTGGATATTTAGATAGATTTCTTTAGGAAATTTCTTCAAGATTCTGTAAGCACAAAGCTTCAGGAACTCGTTGAGACATTTCTTAAAGATTTCGTAACGATCGTACTTTACGAAATCGTTAAGACATTTCTTAAAGATTTCGTGAAAATATTACTTTGCGAAATCGTTAAGGCTTTTATAAAAGATTTCGTAAAGAAAGTTCTTAACAAAATCGTTACGACGTTTCTTTACGAAGTCGCGTCAACCCTGTCATACAAATTTCTTTACTACTTCCAAAGAAAATCGGTTCCGATTTCGGCAAATTCTTTAGACACAACTTAACGATTTCGAAAAAAAGTCGGAACAAATTGTTTAGTGGGTATCTACATAAACGAATAAATAATTGCGTCTACACATATGTACGTATACGAGCAGCGGAGCGGCAATGCACAAACACATGCATATATCTTATCTGAGTTGTCACAAGAGAGAGCAATAATTTGTGCACGTAGTTGTGGCTGGCGATTTTGTAGCCGAAACAACTAGTAAGTTCTGGAAATCGAAGAGCCTAGAAATATGCAGCGTAAACTATAAAAGCGGGGCAAGCGAGTAAGAAGTAATTCAGTTTGATTTGAGATTTGGATTAAGCGCTATCTAGCGAGCTATAGCAGTATTATTTTGAATAGTAGAGCTTCATTTGAGCTGTCAATCAGTTTGGTTATTAAGTAAGCTATTCGTTGCAAAGTACAAGTGTTATTGTGAAGTACTTGAATAAAGGCCATTTTGTATTATTACATATTGGAGTTATTTATTCAACAGTTTAGCGATACGAACTTAGCAGAGGGTTGCAAATAAGAGGATTTGCTGCAATTTCGTTACAATTGGTGTCAGAAGAGGAATTGTTGGATAAATTCTAGAGGATAACAAGGACATGGCAAAGTTCAGTGAATTGAGGATCCAGCAGCTGAAGAAGGAGTTGGAGAGCCGTGGATTGAATACAAGCGGCGTTAAACTTGAACTTCAGGCACGGCTACGAGAGGCAATGGAAGCAGAAGGAATTGATGTGGAAGAGTATGTCTTTCATCTTGATGGCGAGGAGACAACGAAAATTGAAGAGAAAAACGAAGCATCGCAGACGGTTAGCAGCACAGACTTGAACATGATATTGGCTGCAATATCTGCACAAACATCGACAGTAGCATCAATGTCGTCGCAACTGGCATCTCAACTGGAAGCACAAGAGGCACGTATAACAGAAATGTCATCACAAATATCCACCAACATGTCATCACAACTGGAAGAACAGAAAACGTATATGTCATCACAGATGGAATCCCAAGAGACACGTATAACAGCGAAGATTGAATCACAGGAGACACGTATCTCTGAAATGTCGTCGCAAATGTCATCTCAACTGGAAGAACAGAAGACATATATGGCATCGCAACTGGAAGAACAGAAGACATATATGATATCTCAGTTGGCTCAGCAGTTGAAAGCGCAAGAGGATCGCATATCATCGCAGTTGGAGGGTTTTAGTGAACGACAAGATAAAATGGAAGCTGAGATGGATGCTTTGAAAGATCGGATTCAGCAGTTACAATTAAATCGTCCAGCAGTTTCAGCGAGTAATCCAAAGGTAACGGTTCTGTTCCTTTCCAGGTGTTTAAGCTACAGTTTGAGAAGACCGCAGCAGTGAACAACTGGAATGTGGAAGATAATGTTGCCGCACTCTTCGTAGCATTGAAAGGACCAGCTGCCGAAATCTTACAGACTATTCCAGAGTACGAACGGAACAGTTATGACGCATTGATGGCTGCTGTAGAACGGCGATACGGAAGCGAACACAGGAAACAGATATTTCAAATAGAATTGAAAAACCGCTACCAAAAAGCTAACGAGACTTTGCAGGAGTTTTCTTCGGACATTGAAAGATTGGCTCATCTTGCAAATGCGGATGCACCCGTGGAATACACGGAAAGAGTGACGATTCAGAGCTTTATAAATGGCATACGGGACGTCGAAACGAAGCGAGCCACATACGCGAACCCAAAGCAAACATTTTCTGAAACGGTATCCCATGCATTGACTCAGGAAACGGCGTCATTATTGAGTAAACCAGCATACAAAGCTCATCGTGTGGAAGTAGAAAGGCCGGAGTGGGTAGATACAATTTTGGAAGCTCTGAAGGGATCACAACAGAAAAATGCCGGAGTTATGAAATGTTTCAAGTGCGGTAACCCAGGTCACATTGCACGTCATTGCAGTAGCAATTCCAATAGTTCCAACAATGTGGGTGGCCGTAAACGCAGAGCTGAAGGAGACGATCAAATCTCCAAATCCACTCAATCGTTAAACTAAAGCGAGTCAGCCGCAAGGGGCGACAGCTGGCTCCCTCAATTGAATGCCCCATAATCTCTATCTCGCAAATTGGAAGAAGGTCAAGCAATCTTACTGTCGGAGGACATGTGGATGGAAAAGAACGTTTACTAACTGTAGATACGGGTGCATCCCATTCCATTATTCGATCAGATTTAGTCAACAAGAAGATAAGACCATTGTTTGGAGCAAGATTACGTACAGCCACGGGAGAGGACACCCAGGAAATTGGAGAAGTAGAATGTGAAGTCGCAATTGGGAACGTCACGGTACTTCAAAATTTTATAGTGGCAGGTATTGTTGATGAAATCATAATTGGAGTGGACTTCTTAATCAACCAAGGCATCAAGATCGATATGCAAAGCAAGACGATGCGATATAAGAACATGGATGTGCCACTTAATTTCGGCTACGAGAGAGGCTACAGCAGTAAGCGAGTGCTGGTGGAAGAGAGTCAGCAAATACCACCAAAATCAGAAGCAGTCATCTGGGCAAAGGTAGATGGAGATTGTGGGACAAACAAATTGTGGGTTGTCGAAGCAGCAAATAAATCAGCACTGAAGATACTTGTAGGAAAAACCCTGGCTATGACAAAACAAGATGGACGTATTCCGGTAAGAGTACTCAATGAGTTCAAGTCACCATTCAATTTGACCAAAGGAGCTATTTTGGGAAGATGCCAAGAGGCCGAAGTAGTTATTAACTGTGAACAGCTCCTGGAATACGTTTCATCTAGTAATACTGATCTTTCAAATGATATCACGACATGGACGCATGGGCTAGAGGAAGCCTATCAGAGTAAGGCAAAACAACTGCTCCTAAAGTACGCGAACATATTTGACCAGGATAATTCTAAACCAGGCCGCACCAACGTTGTGAAACACCAAATTGACACTGGAGATGCGAGGCCGATCCGTCAAGCTCCACGTAGTGTTCCACTGGCGAAGCGGGAAGTTGTGAGTCAAATCATTCAAGAAATGAGCGACAGCGGCGTCATCGAACCATCAGCTAGTCCATGGAGCTCACCGGTAGTACTTGTAAAAAAGAAGGATGGAAAAATGAGGTTTTGCGTGGACTACCGGAAGTTGAATGACGTAACGAAAAAGGATAGCTACCCATTGCCAATAATTGACGACACTCTGGACTCGCTATCTGGTATGAAATGGTTTTCCACGCTGGACTTGAAAAGCGGCTGCTGGCAAGTGGAGGTGAAGGAGGAAGATAAAGAGAAAACAGCCTTCAGTGTCGGTGATGGTCTTTGGCAATTTACAGTGATGCCTTTTGGACTTTGTAATGCACCAGCTACTTTTGAGAGACTCATGGACCAGGTACTGAAAGGACTACATTGGAAAACATGCTTGGTGTACCTGGACGACATCATCGTATTGGGCAAGAACTTTGATGAACATCTTAAGAACTTGGAGGAAGTTTTCTAGAGAATAGCTGGCGCTGGTCTGAAGTTAAGTCCCAAAAAGTGTGCGCTGTTTAAAAAGGAAGTCAATTATTTGGGTCACAAGGTAACGACAGAGGGCATCTGCACTGCGAACGAAAAAATAGAGGCTGTAAAGGATTGGCCAAGACCACAGAACCTACATGAATTGAGAAGTTTTCTTGGGCTGTGCACATATTACCGCCGATTTGTACCAAATTTTTCCAGCGTAGCCCATAGCCTGCATGAGCTTACAAGAAAAAACAAAGCTTTTGAATGGAAGAAGGAGCAAGAAGTGGCTTTCCAAACATTGAAGGAGCGTTTGTGCACTGCCCCAATGTTAGCATATCCGATTCCAGGAGCAACATTTATTCTAGATACAGATGCGAGTGGATATGCTATAGGAGGCGTTTTATCACAACTGGTCGATGGACAGGAGAAAGTAGTTGCATATTACAGCCGTTCGATTGGAAAACCAGAGAGGAACTACCGTGTTACGCGGAGAGAGCTGTTGGCATTGGTAGAGTGCATTAAACATTTTCACAAATACCTCTACGGCCAGCGATTCCGTGTCAGGACAGATCACGGAGCGTTGAAATGGCTTCTGCAGTTCCGTAATCCGGAAGGACAATTGGCACGGTGGATCGAGCGACTACAAATCTACGACTTTTCCATTGAGCATCGAAAAGGTAGTACCCATGGAAATGCTGATGCAATGTCACGAAGACCATGTAGTTTGGAATGCAAGCACTGTTCAAAAGCCGAGGCTAAATAAGACATTATAGATGTCCGGCTAATGACTATAACATGTACAGATGAATGGGACAAGGAACAGCTAAGAAAGTTCCAGCTAGAAGATGCAGATCTGTCACGTGTTATGCAAGGGCTCGAACGAAATGAAAGACCAAACAGAGAAGAGATGTCAGCAGAGAGTCCCATTGCGAAGTCATATTGGGCACAGTGGAACAGTTTAGAATTGGTATCCGGTTGCCTTCATAGAGTATGGGAGAGTGAGGATGGTAGATACAAGAATAAACTGATAGTTGTTCCCAGAAAGAGGATTCCTGATGTGCTCAGCGAGCTGCATAATTGTCCAAGCGGAGGTCATCTTGGAATCACGAAGACGCTCGAGAAGATTAAACAGAGATTCTCTTGGGTTGGTTGCCGTCGGTCGGTCACTGAGTGGATTGCGAACTGCGAGGTTTGCAGCAGAGCGAAAGGGCCCAGAACACGAAGTCATGGCCAGATGAAGCAATATAACTCAGGTGCGCCATTTGAAAGGATCGCTATGGATGTCGCCGGTCCATTTCCTACTAGCAACGGCGGAAACAAATATGTACTGGTAGTTATGGATTATTTCAGCAAATGGCCAGAGGTATACCCAATCCCAAATCAAGAAGCGGAAACGGTAGCAGAAGTGTTTATAAACAATTGGGTTGCAAGGTATGGTGTACCAATGGAGTTACATTCTGATCAAGGCAGGAATTTCGAATCAGCTGTGTTCCAGGAAATGTGTAAGTCATTGGGCATTCGAAAAACACGGACAACTGCATTGCATCCTCAATCCGATGGTATGGTAGAACGATTCAATAGAACATTGGAGGAGCACTTAAGGAAAGTAGTGGACAAGTACCATAAAGAATGGGATACCCGCATACCATTATTCTTGATGGCTTACCGATCAGCAGTGCATGAGACAACGGGCCAAACCCCTGCAAAAGTAATTTTTGGCAATGACCTTAGACTGCCAGCTGATTTGAAGTTTGGGATAGATGCCAATGCGGAGAGAAATGTCAGGAAATCCACTAGTGATTTGGAAGAAGAGCTAAGAGAAATACATGATCTGATAAGGCAACGAACAAAGAATATGAGTGACAAGATGAAAGCCAGATATGATAAAGCAATTAATTCAGAAGGTTTTCAGGAAGGAGATTTGGTGCTGTTATACAACCCACAACGTAAAAAAGGTTTGTCCCGAAATTGCAGTGTAATTGGGAAGGCCCATACAAAGTTGTAAAACGGATCAACGATGTAGTGTACCGCATACAAACCATCGGTAAACCACGAACCAAAATGAAGGTGGTCCATTTGGAAAGGCTAGCAACGTTTAGATCGAGAGATTTGTCTGATCGGGACGATCAGACTTAGGTGGAGGGCATCACTAAATTATCCCAAATTAGCATCACTAAATTATCCCATCACTAAGGCGATGCTAAGGCCATGCCAAGCAGTATTTACGTTAATAATTAAATCAAGTATACACATATATAGGGCAGCCCAGAGAGATGTCACACACAGATGCATTTACTTATATGCCTATGTGCGCGCGAGAGACTGTAAAATACAAACATTCACATCAATAATTCAATCTTTATGTATCTACATAAACGAATAAATAATTGCGTCTACACATATGTACGTATACGAGCAGCATTCCATTTTTATTATTTTTCCCTTATTTAGTTAGCATTATAAAAGTTATTATTTTAAAGGTTTATTTCTAAAAATGTTTGTTCTTGAGGAAAAATATGTTCAACTTAACATATTTGACATTTCTAATTTTTCTTACAAAATCTTCTAAAATTTTTTTCAAATTATGAATAGTTAAATACAGTTTATTTTTTCTTGTTTAATTATTAAAAATTAATTCCTACGCAATTTTTTGTTTTTTTTTCATTTTGTTTTCTCTTTTTGTATTTTGGTAAAACATCAGTGAACAAAAAAAAAATTTTTTTTCACATTTAAGGGGTTTTATGAAAACTACATAAGCACTTGATTTTCATTTTGTATGTCCTCTTCTGGGAACATAACTCAATAAGTAGAAAACATGTTTACAGCAAAAATATAATTTTTGCTTGTCAATAGGCAGCCGTTAGGTTGCCCGAATATTTCCTGCTAAAAAATAATGTCTAAATTGTCAAAATGACTTCATAATTAAGCTAGTATACTTATAATTATTATGCTGCCAGTCAACTTATCACCATTGAAAATGTGGCACGCTTCACGATTTCGATGTCATTCTTGCGCAGGGGCTATGCTAATCTCTCTGTATCGTTCCAATTTAAGTGTATGTTCCGTCGAAGTTTTTCAATTGCCGCAATTTTTATTGTTGGTGCCCGAATTAAATTTTTTTTCTTTCCTTTACAAGGCTTAGGCTGTAATCAGCCAGTAAAGTTCTGCCAGCTATGACATTAGGCTGAAAATTCAGCCAGTAGCATCATAGGCAGGATCGCCATATAAAAGATTGTTGTGAAATTAAATGAACAGAGACGTCGATGTTTGAAATTCGAATGTCGAATGTGTCTTTATTCAAATATTTCAGCTTATTTATATTAAATTATTCTAAACATATTCTTACATATCTATTTACATTTAAGCTTACATACTTGCATATCTACCTTAAACATACATACTTACATACCTGCATACAACTCGACACAAAATATGTACCTACATATCTGAGCTGCAAATTTATGGGAAATGCAAACCTTGCAATTTGCTGGAATTCAAATTTGTTTGGTTGTGTGTTGTACACATCTTTTTTAATGGCTGTGTCAGCATTAATTCTCAAATGCATTTTTATGTGTTGATGAACATTTAGAATATTTTTGTAGGAGGTTAGCATATTAGACTGATTTAAATATTTTGGATTAAATTGTTGGCTGTTTACACTACAGGCCTCATCATCGACCTGGAACAACACTCCGCCAACGACTATTTTGGACGCGTCGCATTGGATTACGAATTCCTTGGAAAAATCAGGTTGGGCCAAGACAGGAGCGGGACTCAAGGCTACTTTTAACTTATCGAAGGCCTCTATAGCTTCAGAGGTAAGCTTGCACGGGCCTGGTGACTTACGGAGACAGTCGGTCAAGGGGCCTGCTAAGTCAGCAAAATTGGTAATAAATGCCCTGTACCAATTCGCCATGCCCACAAACCTACGCACCTGCCGAGGGGATTTAGGGATCGGAAAGTTTTGTATCGCTTCTATTTTTCCTGGATCCAACTTCAAACACCCGCTGCCTATCAAGTACCCCAAGTAACGAATTTCCTTCTGACAAAATTTGCTTTTGGTTACGTTTATTGTCAGACCTGCGTCTGTCAAACATTTTTCCACTTCCGCCAGCAATTTCAGGTGGTCTTCAAAATTTGTACTACATACCATCAGGTCGTCCAGGTAGACGAAGACATTCTCCCGCAGACGCGAAGGGATTGCCTTGTCCATCAGCCTACTCATAGTCTGCGGTCCATTGCACAGACCAAATGGCATTACCTTGAAGTGGTACAGAGGCCTCCCCGGAACTGCGAATGCTGTTTTTTTCTTGGAGGACTCTGTCAATTTGATCTGGAAGAACGCGTCCTTCAGATCAATGCCCCTAATAAAATGCGTATCTTTCAGTCTGCTCAATAAGCCGTTGATATGAAGGGGTATGAGTCCTTCTTAGTCACCGCGTTGACCTTCCTGGAATCTATTCACAGCCTAACTTTACCTGGTTTCCGAACCAGTACCACAGGACTACACCACGGAGAGTTTGATTCTTCTATAACTCCCAATTCGAGTAACCTGTCTAATTCGCTAAAAGCTTCGGCTTGCCTCGGTGGCGAAAGAGGGAAATGTCTGCTTTTTATAGGAACGGCATCACCGGTGTCAATGTGATGCTCCACTAACTTCGTTTGCCCCAGACCTAACTTTTCGAATGAGGGGGAACGTCTCTATAACTTTTTGTAATTCTATTCTCCGGGTTGGCGACAAATCATGGAGATTAAGTTCTTCGTCCTTTTTATTTCTAATCTCTATGCACTCTATGCTTGGGAATATTTCGGGAGCTAACGCTAATGCTCTCCAAAAATCTACCCCGAAGTAAGCTTCTTGGAGAAGTGAAGGAACAAGGTAAAACGAATAACCTTTGTGGTATTCTTGAAAGTGACCGGTACAGATACTGAGCCTAAGATTTTTTGTTTGGTGCCACCCGCGGTATATACGAATGCATGCAAGGGCTGATAATCGAAGCAGTTATCTCTTAGGAATTCTACTCCATGTTTTCCCAAGATGGGGACGTTGGCTCCCGAGTCTAACAACCCTACAATAAAACTATCTTTTATTTTAGCCTTTACGAGAGGCCTTTCATCCTCTGTAAGCGTTAACGTGGTGGCTTGCAGCAGTCTACGCTCCTGTACTCTCCTGTGGTATCTCTTCCTGCACTTCAAAATATTGTCCGATACCGGTTGTTGTTCGAAAATGGTATGTCTTATTTGTTTATACCTATGTTCCCTTTTTCTAGATTAGGTGAAAAATGCGTCTGGCAAGCGACATCCCTATGCTGGCGTCGCAGAATTTTGGTCGGTTCGTCCCTCACGGATGATGACGTTTGACTATCGGATTCAGAGCTATTGGCATTATCCGTGCTGTCTGGGAAAGTTATTATTACATTCGGGGATTCTTTCGCCAGGGTACTACTGCACCTCAGAAGCTCACCACCTCCATGCAACTCGTTACCTGCGAGAGATACACCCTCTGGTTCAGTGGACGGGACGACGCCTCGAGCACTGGCTGGTGTGGGAGCTATGATGCTGAACGAGGTTCCCCCGGCATCTCGCTCGGGTACTGGTTTCCCTGCCTGCGATGGTCCCTAGGGCATTTAGGAGTAAGTACTCCCTTATACCCACATTTAAAACAAAAGGGATTCCTAATGGGTCTCCTGCTGCGTCGATATTTCAGCGCCTCTATCTGCGGATCCACTTCACAGTCCTCGCCTTCCATCCTCATGTCCGGGGTTGTCAAACGGGCTTCGTTCACATGCCGTCCTGGGTATGGGCTCCCAACAGCTTGCTTTCTTTCAGCACTTGTTCCCCTCTGCGTGCTACATCGCGTAGATCATGAAGGGTTCTTACATCCGCGTTGAAGAGCATCAGCTTAAGGCTACTGTTGACGTTCCTCTTTATGATGTCAATTTAGCAATACCTCTGACGTGGGTTCTCTTAAGCGCGCGTTCAAGGAGATTATGACCGTGTGGAATACGTCATAGCACTCACTTGCTTTTTGCTTCCGCATGGAGATCTCCATCATGATCTCGTGGTCACTTCACATTAAGCAAAGAAATAAATCTTATTAAGATTTAAAAAAAAAAAGTAAAATTCTAGAAGCATCTACAGAAAATCTGTTTCAAAAACACCTACTTTAAAAGATATTTTCCGTATCCGGAACGAACTCACCGATTTCGTGCTGGTCTGCTGGTTGCTGTTGCCACGGTCGATGCTACAGCAGGCCTATATGGGTTCGTTGCAGCAGGCCTATGGATGGGGCCCTGCTGTTGTTGTCTTTGCCAGTGGTTGGTGGTTGTTGGCGCTGTTGGATGACTCCGTCGATGATGATAGCACGCTGGTGGTTGTTGCGCTCGAAGATAGCGCCGTCGAGTATGGTAGCGTGCGCAGTGTAGTGCGCTGGTGGTTGTCGCGCTCGAAGATGGCGCCGTCAAGTATGGTGGCGTGCGCGCGGTGGCGCGCTGGTGTTGTTGCGGGCACGGGCAAGGGTGGTTGGGGCAGTGGGTGGTGGTTGCCCTCGTGGGGTTGTTGGTGCCACGGCTAATGGTTGCGTGCGGTTTCTAGTGGCCGTGCCGGTTTTGCACGCAAGGTGGGCACGACTGGTGGTTTCGTTGGCGCTATAGCGGTTGGTAGCGCGTTTGGTTGCTATACTGCTATGCTGCCACACTTGTGCGTTGCTTGTAAAAGTGTCAAGTCGTTTTATGTGGTGGGACTGCGTAGAATTTATTATATCCAATTTCCAATCAATTACAGTACGCTTCTTATTTACCCCGGCCTCCTCTTTTTACATATAAAAGAAGCGCTCATACAAATCACCAATTTGTCCTTTCGTCACAAACCAAAATATATAATCCAGTCTGGTTGCGTGCGCAGTCTGGGCGATTAAGGATTCTATGTGGGATCCACTCCCTTGCCAGTGAATAACACACTCGAGCCGAATTCGCGGCGGTAAAATTATGGCCGCAATACAAAATGCAAAAACTATTCCCAATAATTTGTACTGTCCTTCTTGATTTTTCTACCAGAAACAGTGTGTTTTCTTTCTTCGAGATCGAACTTCCACCCCGTGGCGACCTCTAATGTCCATTTTCGATTAAAATTGCCATGGGTCCTTTTCTTTGCCATCACTAGCCACTAGGTGCGTTCCAAAGGTGACTATCCCAAGCGGATCATAACAAGCCTGCTTCGCTTGGAAGACCTGACGATGAAGCGAACAGGAAACCGGATCATCTGCGGGAAGCCACTGCCAGGAACCTCCGCTGACAAGCAACGTGGGGCACGACTCAGCCCTAACATAAGAGTCTCAAAGTTCTACCGCGAAGCTAGCCGGGCGACAGGGTCCATCAAAAAAAAAGTCAAGTCAAATTGTGAATTAATTTGGTCTCTTAGTTTAAGGCTTTGCGGCAGTTAGACATTTGTTATGGAGAACTCGTCAAAACTCCGTATAGTTCTAGTGGTTATCGCCCCCACAGAAAGGCAAAAAAAAATATGGTGTAGACATTTTGATAAGGAGAACTCGTCCAAACTCCGAAAGGCTAGTCCAACCCATTGTGGACGAATATCCGAATATCCGAAGCATGGAAGCGACCTATCAATTCCCCGTTTAGGTCCTCGAGATCATACAGTGCATTGCCTATTTTTCGGTATTTTGGCAAGAATTTGGCGTTAATGCCCTGTTTGAAGTTACTTAAGGCAAAGTTTTTCCGGAAAACTTCCTGACCTTCCTTGTAGTTGACTTGTCTAGAGCGCTTGTTATAGGTGTTTATCCCACTATCTTTTGCCTGATCTAAATTTCTACGGATCTGCTCGCGAATATTAGTCAACTTGTCCGTTCTGCTCACTATCGTAACCTGGTCTTCCCGAAGGCTGCCGAGTTTCTCTAATATACTGTACGCTGAGGCATGTTGGACCATATTTTGGCCGTATAATGCAAAGTATGGGGAGCACTGAATCGCTGTATGAAAATCACTTCTCAAAACTGATAAAATCTCGGGTATATGCTTATCCAGATCGGTATGGTCAGGTTTATCTTTCAGGAAAATCCTAATCTTCGAAACAATCTCTCTATTAACGCGTTCGGATGCGTTCGATTGAGGAGAATATAACCCCGTCCTCACGTGCGTCACTCCGTAATTTACTAAAAATTGGTTCATTTCGTTCGAGATAAACTGTTTACCATTGTCGCTATGAATAAACTCAGGGACCCCTACAGCTGGAAAAATTTCTGAAGCGAAGTAATTTATAACGTTAACAGTGGTGGCTCTCTGCATGAGCTTTAGCCAAACGTATTTTGAAAGATGGTCTAGTACTATAAAACGAAATTGATTTCGCCGCTTAGATCTAGGATACGGCCCTAGGAAATCGCAATATAATCGCTGAAATGGCCTCTCGGATGCAAAGGTATTCCCTATAGGCGGTCTCGACTGCTGATTAGTGGGTTTTACTGCCTTGCAAGTGTCACAACGCTGGACGTATTCCCTGACGTCCTTAGCATGCTGCGGCCAGAAGTACTTCTGCCTAACACGTTCTAAGGTTTTCTGCCACCCGCCATGGTAACTCCGGTCAGCGTCATGTGCTAATCTCACTGCTTCCTCAGTCAACCCTTTTGGCAACCACACACGCCACAGCGAGTCTTCTTCCCTTTCCACCCCCTTACGAAATTTAACTCTTTTGAAAATTACCCCGTCCACCACTCGTAAATCCGGAAGTGATTCCTCGTTTTCGTTGACGGACCGAATCAATTCTAAATATTCGTTACTGCTAAATTCGGGAGAGACTAAATCTATTTCCCCAAGTGTGGTAGTGAAAGTCAACTCATCGGCATCAAACCGCGAAAGCGCATCAGGTACTTCATTCAGGATACCTTTACGATGTTCCATTTTAAAATCGTATATTTGCAGCAGAAGTGACCACCTCGCTAACCTCCCGCTCAGGTCCTTTTGTGTCATTAACCACTTGAGGCTGGAGTGGTCCGTGATAATCCGAAACGGCAATCCCTCAACATAGGGTCGGAAACGCTTCACGCTGATTATGGCGGCGAGGCATTCCAGCTCGGTTACTGTATAATTGCGTTCAGCATTATTCAGCTTTTTCGACACGAACGCGATTGGATGCTCAGCGCCCTCATCATCGACCTGGAACAACACTCCGCCAACGCCTATTTTGGACGCGTCGCATTGGAGTACGAATTCCTTGGAAAAATCAGGTTGTGCCAAGACAGAAGCCGAACTCAAGGCTACTTTTAGCTTATCGAAGGCCTCTATAGCTTCAGAGGTAAGCTTGCACGGGCCTGGTGACTTACGGAGACAGTCGGTCAAGGGACCTGCTAAGTCAGCAAAATTGGTAATAAATACCCTGTACTAATTCGCCATGCCCACAAACCTACGCACCTGCCAAGGGGATTTAGGGATCGGAAAGTTTTGTATCGCTTCTATTTTTCCTGGGTCCACCTTCAAACACCCGCTGCCTATCAAGTACCCCAAGTAACGAATTTCCTTCTGACAAAATTTGCTTTTGGTTACGTTTATTGTCAGACCTGCGTCTGTCAAACATTTTGCCACTTCCGCCAGCAATTTCAGGTGGTCTTCAAAATTTGTACTACATACCATCAGTTCGTCCAGGTAGACGAAGACATTCTCCCGCAGACGCGAAGGGATTGCCTTGTCCATCAGCCTACTCATAGTCTGCGGTCCATTGCACAGACCAAATGGCATTACCTTGAAGTGGTACAGAGGCCTCCCCGGAACTGCGAATGCTGTTTTTTCCTTGGAAGACTCTGTCAATTTGATCTGGAAGATCGCGTCCTTCAGATCAATGCCCCTAATAAAATGCGTATCCTTCAGTCTGCTCAATAAGCCGTTGATATGAAGGGGTATGAGCCCTTCTTAGTCACCGCGTTGACCTTCCTGGAATCTATGCACAGCCTAACTTTACCTGGTTTTCGAACCAGTACCACAGGACTACACCACGGAGAGTTTGATTCTTCTATAACTCCCAATTCGAGTAACCTGTCTAATTCGCTAAAAGCTTCGGCTTGCCTCGGTGGCGAAAGAGGGAAATGTTTGCTTTTTATAGGAACGGCATCACCGGTGTCAATGTGATGCTCCACTAACTTCGTTTGCCCCAGACCTAATTTTTCGAATGAGGGGAACGTCTCTATGACCTTTTGTAATTCTATTCTCCGCGTTGGCGACAAATCATGGAGATTAAGTTCTTCGTCCTTTTCATTTCTAATCTCTATGCACTCCATGCTTGGGAATATTTCGGGAGCTAACGCAAATGCTCTCCAAAAATCTACCCCGAAGTAAGCTTCTTGGAGAAGTGAAGGAACAAGGTAAAAACGAATAACCTTTGTGGTATTCTTGAAAGTGACCGGTAGAGATACTGAGCCTAAGATTTTTTGTTTGTTGCCACCCGCGGTATATACGAATGCATGCAAGGGCTGATAATCGAAGCAGTTATCTCTTAGGAATTCTACTCCATGTTTTCCCAAGATGGGGACGTTGGCTCCCGAGTCCAACAACCCTACAATAAAACTATCTTTTATTTTAGCCTTTACGAGAGGCCTTTCATCCTCTGTAAGCGTTAACGTGGTGGCTTGCAGCAGTCTACGCTCCTGTACTCTCCTGTGGTATCTCTTCCTGCACTTAAAAATATTGTCCGATACCGGTTGTGGTTCGAAAATGGTATGTCTTATTTGTTTATACCTATGTTCCCTTTCTTCTAGATTAGGTGAAAAATGCGTCTGGCAAGCGACATCCCTATGCTAGCGTCGCAGAATTTTGGTCGGTTCGTCCCTCACGGATGATGACGTTTGACTATCGGATTCAGAGCTATTGGCATTATCCGTGCTGTCTGGGAAAGTTATTATTACATTCGGGGATTCTTTCGCCAGGGTACTACTGCACCTCAGAAGCTCACCACCTCCATGCAACTCGTTACCTGCGAGAGATCCACCCTCTGGTTCAGTGGACGGGACGACGCCTCGAGCACTGGCTGGTGTGGGAGCTATGATGCCGAATGAAGTTCCCCCGCCTTCTCGCTCGGGTACTGGTTTCCCTGCCTGCGATGGTCCCTAGGGCATTTAGGAGTAAGTACTCCCTTATACCCACATTTAAAACAAAAGGGATTCCTAATGGGTCTCCTGCTGCGTCGATATTTCAGCGCCTCTATCTGCGGATCCACTTCGCAGTCCTCGCCTTCCATTCTCATGTCCGGGGTTGTCAAACGGGCTTCGTTCACATGCCGTCCTGGGTAAGTGGCTCCCAACAGCTTGCTTTCTTTCAGCACTTGTTCCCCTCTGCGTGCTACATCGCATCGAAGGGTTCTTACATCCGCGTTGAAGAGCATCAGCTTAAGACTACTGTTGACGTTCCTCTTTATGATGTCAATTTAGCAATACCTCTGACATGGGTTCTCTTAAGCGCGCGTTCAAGGAGATTATGTCCGTGTGGAATACGTCATAGCACTCACTTGCTTTTTGCTTCCGCATGGAGATCTCCATCATGATCTCGTGTTCACTTTTTAAAGTACCGAACTCTCTTTTTAAGGAGTAGCACAAAAAGGCATATGTCGCGCTTGGGTTCTGTTTGGTGAACAACCAGTACCACTCTTGGGCCCGCCCAGAAAGGAATAAGTGGAAACTAGCCATTATTTGTTCGTCCGTGCATTGTGTGCGCTCACACAGGGTGTTTAGCTTAAAAAGAAAATCTGCCACGCTTCCAGTACCGTCGAACGATATCTTCCACTCTTGAAGTTTCACTACTATGCTGCTCGGAGCAGGGTACGCCGGTGGTACTACTGTTGGAAATGGGTTACGTTCCATTCTATTCGCGTTCCTATTCAGATTTATGGACTGCTGCGCAGATTCGAGCGCGGCGTTAAACTGGTCCATATTGTTTCGGATTGACCCCTTCTCCTTCCGCATCTCTTCCTGCGAGGTCCTGAACAGCTGGTGTAACACTTCCACCCACGAGTCCCCACGAGGAGCTTCGTTATGGATCCCTGGAGTATTCGTCCGATCACTTGCAGCTTCTCTAATATTTCCCATTCCATAATTTGGTGGTAAAGCACCAGCTCCATCCAGTGCGTAAGTCGACACGTTGGTCATTAGCCCCGAGATATCATGCGCATTTAGTAGGGGTGCGTTCAGGTCCGAGCCTGCGTTCGTCCTCGCGGGGTCACCATACTGGCCACCTATTGGAGTATGCATCACCAGGGGACGCTTCGTTTTCGAAAAAGCCCCCTATTATTTCCGCCCCGGTTCTGGTGCCCTCTAAAGTTCCCCGCACTCCCGAACGGAGTATTTCGGCCCGGGTGCCCAAATGACTGGTCACGCGACATTAGAATCAGGGAAAAAGATGTAATTGGTCAAATCCTGGTATTGGTATTTAAAAAAAAAAACTTTTATTTACTGCAACACGTAAGGCAGTTAGGGGTTAAGGAAAAGGTCAGAATTCACCACTCCTTACCTTATATACTAGACGATGATGCGTTAAGAAAAAAAGTGTATATATAAAAAAAAGAAATTTTAGCGCGAGGGAACACAAAAAAAAAATTTCGCGAGAATAACTGCAGTAAATAATCGATACTCGTATCAAAAGTCAAAAAAAATCAGCTGAAAGAAAATTATTAGTTAAGTTAAATATATAGTGTAAGTAATCAATGGGAATGCTGACATCCCATCCCCAGAAGGCACTCAGGCTACAAGAAGAAAACAAATCGACACACAAAGCCATTCATACTTGTCCCTAGTGCACCCAACCGCCATACGAGGGAGTCTTAAGGCCCCCTCCGAGACTGGTTGGGCCACTAGGGTCAGTTCCAGGCACACACGGGTTGGTCTCAACACGCCCAGCCGCAACGCAGGGGCTCACCCCTGGGACTGGTTGGGGGTGTTGAGGCCTCCCGTCCATCCGCACTGGACACCCCTCCTGCCTCCGCCGCAATGGGTGGAGCGGTTTCGGAGCCGCTCCCCCAGTCTGGTGGGACAGGAAGGTGTGCCACTTTGAATCCCAGCTCAACCCGTCACAATCAAGGTGGCACTATGTGTTGCCACCTGAGACGTGGGATGAGCTGTGGTCCTTGCAATTCACACACTCACACGCGTTCATACCAACATAACAAATTCGGCAAAAATTAAGAAGTTATAAAAATTAAACGTTAAAATAAAATTTATAAAAATCCCAATTAGCGGACATATATATCACCAAGCCGACTACGGACAACATCCGGCAAACTAAAATCCAAAATCTACAAAAAACCTAAGTGCGTTCAGCACTGCCTCACCGGGTGAATACAAAAATCCGGAGGACTGACGTTCAGTCTCGTGGCTCCTTCGGCCACTGCCCCCAATGACCAGTCCGGACAACCTGATCCGTCAACCATTCCACCGCAACGCAGGTGGCTGCTCCTGCGGCTGCTCCCCTCGGACTGGTGGAATGGTCAACTTCACACGTTGCCCGAACTGACCACCGAGACCAGCGCCTCGGTTGCCTCGTTGGGCGCCATCTGTTATGGATTACGCATTTCCTAAGGGATCAGCAAGGAAGGCAGTCGGCATGATGTAGGGGTACACAGTGGCTAGTCATGTCGGCTGGGCTGGGTTCTTGCCAACCTTGCTGTTCCTGCGCCATAACAAAAAAAAATTCCTATCATGCCTATTCAAACTGACAGAAGCGCAGAGACGACTCAAAACGCTTATAATTCAAATTAAAACAACATCTGGCTGAACCGGATGTCAAAAAAAAGAGACAGAAATTCAGAAAAAACTTAACCGAACCGGAAATGACCGGTTACTATTACCGAAAACCAAAAATGAAAAAAAAGCTGAAAATTTAGAATAAAAAAAGAAAAGGACCGAATATATAGCGGGGCGCCGCGGGTGTTGTTGCGACGCCTGGTGCTATTCCCACCCTCAAAACCATGGCCACCGACGCACCTGTATTTTCGGTGGTCCCTTACCTGAATGCCTAAGTGCCTTCTAAATAAAAGTAGACGCCAGCAGTCCCATTACTTCAATATTTATTGACAATTCATTCTGAATAAAAATAATACAAAACTCATTTTACTATATTGTAACATCATTTACCCTACTAGCCGAAGAGAGAATGTTGGCAACCGCCAAAATTTTAAAAATAATTTTTGTAAGTTTTGGGCGGTAGGTTTTAATTATACGCTCACGGGTAAGTATAGCTTTACGTCCTAATTATAATTCAATTTGTTGTATATTTGGTTTAATTTGTATTGGATTTGATTTTATTTTAGTTTATTTCAGTTGTAATTTTATTATTAATATTTATAATCATTATTTTATAAAATTTTATTTTATTATAAGTTTCTTTATTTTGGTATATTTATTAAAAATTGTATTGTGTTTTATTTCATTTTATTGTATTTTACTTTATTATAGCCTTTTTTATTTTTGATAATTTTTATCATATTTTATCGAGGTATCTATATATTTATATATATATATATAATTCCAAACAAAACTTAAACTGTTGTCTTTTCTTTCTTTTGGTTACAAATTCATTTCAGGTCCGCCTTACTTTTAATTTTGTTTAAACTTTACTTTTCCAACTTGTGCTTATTTCAATTTACTTATCTTCCTATTTTAAATCTTATATTTTTTTCTCTAAATTTTTCTTTCCTTGTTTATTTAATTATTTTCTCATTTAAAATCCATTTTGGAATCTTAGTTTCTAATTCTAGTTTTTATACCTTTCATGAAAATGAAATGGTATATTAATTTCGTCACGAAACCCAAAATTGTAAGTCCTTAAAGGAAAATAGATAGACCCACCATTAAGTATACCGAAATAATCAGGTTGAAGAGCTGAGTTGATTTAGCCATGTCCGTCTGTCCGTCTGTCCGTCTGTCTGTTTGTATGCAAACTAGTCCCTCAATTTTTTAAATATCTTGATAAAATTTGGTGAGCGGGTGTATTTGGGTGCCCGATTGGACATTTGTCGGAACCGACCGGATCGGACCACTATAGCATATATCCTCCATACAACCGATTTTTCAGAAAAAGAGGATTTTTGTAATATCTTACCCAATTTAACAGATTGAAGCTTCAAACTTCACCATATACTTTCGTATATTGCACATATTGTTGCCTGAAAAAATTGATGAGATCGGTCGTATATATAGTATATATCCCCCACAACCGATTGTTCAGATAAGGAACTTTTCGTAATTACTGCCCCATTTTAAGAGCTAGAGGCTTCAAATTTCAACGAATGCTTAGGTATATAGCATATATTGTTGTCTGAAAAAATCATAAAGATCGGTGGTATATATAGTATATATATGGTGGTATATATAGTATATATATATATATATATTTTCGCAAATTTTAGCCCCATTATAACAGCTAGAAGCTTCAAATTTCACCGAATACTTACGTATATAGCATATATTGTTGTCTGAAAAAATCGTAGAGATCGGTTGTATATATATTATATATGTCATACAACCGATTGTTCAGATAAGAAACTTTTCGCAATTTCTACCCCATTTTAACAGCTATAAGCTTCAAATTTCACCGATTGCTTACGTATATAGCATAGCTTGCTGTCTAAAAAAATCATAGAGATCGGGTGTATATATAGTTTATATCTCATACAACCGATTGTTCAGATAAGAAACTTTTCGCAATTTCTACCCCATTTTAACAGCTAGAAGCTTCAAATTTCACCAAATGCTTAAGTATATAGCATATATTGTTGTCTGAAAAAATCATAGAGATCGGTTGTATATATAGTAGATATCTCATACAACCGATTGTTCAGATAAGAAACTTTGCGCAATTTCTGCCCCGTTTTAACAGCTAGAAGCTTCAAATTTCACAAAATGCTTACGTATATAACGTAGATAACGTAACCATAGAGATCGGTGGTATATATATTATATACTTCATATAAACTCTCATTTTTGCCCCTTTTTTACGGCTAGCAGCTTCAAAATTCATCAAATTTCATCAAATAGTTACGTTTACGTCATATATTTTTGAAATACGTGATTCGTAGTCATAGTTTTTACATGCAGACCACAAAAAACGTGAAGCTTTGCATCCTCACACAGATTACCTACCTATTTTTATACCTTTCATGAAAATGAAATGGTATATTAATTTCGTCACGAAACCGAAAATTGTAAGTCCTTAAAGGAAAATAGATAGACCCACCATTAAGTATACCGAAATAATCAGGTTGAAGAGCTGAGTTGATTTAGCCATGTCCGTCTGTCCGTCTGTCCGTCTGTCTGTTTGTATGCAAACTAGTCCCTCAATTTTTTAAATATCTTGATAAAATTTGGTGAGCGGGTGTATTTGGGTGCCCGATTGGACATTTGTCGGAACCGACCGGATCGGACCACTATAGCATATATCCTCCATACAACCGATTTTTCAGAAAAAGAGGATTTTTGTAATATCTTACCAATTTAACAGATTGAAGCTTCAAACTTCACCATATACTTTCGTATATTGCACATATTGTTGCCTGAAAAAATTGATGAGATCGGTCGTATATATAGTATATATCCCCCACAACCGATTGTTCAGATAAGGAACTTTTCGTAATTACTGCCCCATTTTAAGAGCTAGAGGCTTCAAATTTCAACGAATGCTTAGGTATATAGCATATATTGTTGTCTGAAAAAATCATAAAGATCGGTGGTATATATAGTATATATATGGTGGTATATATAGTATATATATATATATATTTTCGCAAATTTTAGCCCCATTTTAACAGCTAGAAGCTTCAAATTTCACCGAATACTTATGTATATAGCATATATTGTTGTCTGAAAAAATCGTAGAGATCGGTTGTATATATAGTATATATCTCATACAACCGATTGTTCAGATAAGAAACTTTTCGCAATTTCTACCCCATTTTAACAGCTATAAGCTTCAAATTTCACCGATTGCTTACGTATATAGCATATATTGTTGTCCAAAAAATCATAGAGATCGGTTGTATATATAGTATATATCTCATACAACCGATTGTTCAGATAAGAAACTTTTCGCAACTTCTACCCCATTTTAACAGCTAGAAGCTTCAAATTTCACCAAATGCTTAAGTATATAGCATATATTGTTGTCTGAAAAAATCATAGAGATCGGTTGTATATATAGTAGATATCTCATACAACCGATTGTTCAGATAAGAAACTTTGCGCAATTTCTGCCCCGTTTTAACAGCTAGAAGCTTCAAATTTCACAAAATGCTTACGTATATAACGTAGATAACGTAATCATAGTGATCGGTGGTATATATATTATATACTTCATATAAACTCTCATTTTTGCCCCTTTTTTACGGCTAGAAGCTTCAAAATTCATCAAATCTCATCAAATAGTTACGTTTACGTCATATATTTTTGAAATACGTGATTCGTAGTCATAGTTTTTACATGCAGACCACAAAAAACGTGAAGCTTTGCATCCTCACACAGATTACCTACCTATTTGTACCTTTCATGAAAATGAAATGGTATATTAATTTCGTCACGAAACCGAAAATTGTAAGTCCTTAAAGGAAAATAGATAGAGCCACCATTAAGTATACCGAAATAATCAGGTTGAAGAGCTGAGTTGATTTAGCCATGTCCGTCTGTCCGTCTGTCTGTTTGTATGCAAACTAGTCCCTCAATTTTTGAGATATCTTGATAAAATTTGGTGAGCGGGTGTATTTGGGTGTCCGATTAGACATTTGTCGGAACCGACCGGATCGGACCACTATAGCATATATCCTCCATACAACCGATTTTTCAGAAAAAGAGGATTTTTGTAATATCTTACCCAATTTAACAGATTGAAGCTTCAAACTTCACCATATACTTTCGTATATTGCACATATTGTTGCCTGAAAAAATTGATGAGATCGGTCGTATATATAGTATATATCCCCCACAACCGATTGTTCAGATAAGGAACTTTTCGTAATTACTGCCCCATTTTAAGAGCTAGAGGCTTCAAATTTCAACGAATGCTTAGGTATATAGCATATATTGTTGTCTGAAAAAATCATAAAGATCGGTGGTATATATAGTATATATATGGTGGTATATATAGTATATATATATATATATTTTCGCAAATTTTAGCCCCATTTTAACAGCTAGAAGCTTCAAATTTCACCGAATACTTACGTATATAGCATATATTGTTGTCTGAAAAAATCGTAGAGATCGGTTGTATATATAGTATATATCTCATACAACAGATTGTTCAGATAAGAAACTTTTCGCAATTTCTACCCCATTTTAACAGCTATAAGCTTCAAATTTCACCGATTGCTTACGTATATAGCATATATTGTTGTCCAAAAAAATCATAGAGATCGGTTGTATATATAGTATATATCTCATACAACCGATTGTTCAGATAAGAAACTTTTCGCAATTTCTACCCCATTTTAACAGCTAGAAGCTTCAAATTTCACCAAATGCTTAAGTATATAGCATATATTGTTGTCTGAAAAAATCATAGAGATCGGTTGTATATATAGTAGATATCTCATACAACGGATTGTTCAGATAAGAAACTTTGCGCAATTTCTGCCCCGTTTTAACAGCTAGAAGCTTCAAATTTCACAAAATGCTTACGTATATAACGTAGATAACGTAATCATAGAGATCGGTGGTATATATATTATATACTTCATATAAACTCTCATTTTTGCCCCTTTTTTACGGCTAAAAGCTTCAAAATTCATCAAATTTCATCAAATAGTTACGTTTACGTCATATATTTTTGAAATACGTGATTCGTAGTCATAGTTTTTACATGCAGACCACAAAAAACGTGAAGCTTTGCATCCTCACACAGATTACCTACCTATTTTTATACCTTTGATGAAAATGAAATGGTATATTAATTTCGTCACGAAACCGAAAATTGTAAGTCCTTAAAGGAAAATAGATAGACCCACCATTAAGTATACCGAAATAATCAGGTTGAAGAGCTGAGTTGATTTAGCCATGTCCGTCTGTCCGTCTGTCTGTTTGTATGCAAACTAGTCCCTCAATTTTTGAGATATCTTGATAAAATTTGGTGAGCGGGTGTATTTGGGTGTCCGATTAGACATTTGTCGGAACCGACCGGATCGGACCACTATAGCATATATCCTCCATACAACCGATTTTTCAGAAAAAGAGGATTTTTGTAATATCTTACCCAATTTAACAGATTGAAGCTTCAAACTTCACCATATACTTTCGTATATTGCACATATTGTTGCCTGAAAAAATTGATGAGATCGGTCGTATATATAGTATATATCCCCCACAACCGATTGTTCAGATAAGGAACTTTTCGTAATTACTGCCCCATTTTAAGAGCTAGAGGCTTCAAATTTCAACGAATGCTTAGGTATATAGCATATATTGTTGTCTGAAAAAATCATAAAGATCGGTGGTATATATAGTATATATATGGTGGTATATATAGTATATATATATATATATATATTTTCGCAAATTTTAGCCCCATTTTAACAGCTAGAAGCTTCAAATTTCGCCGAATACTTACGTATATAGCATATATTGTTGTCTGAAGAAATCGTAGAGATCGGTTGTATATATAGTATATATCTCATACAACCGATTGTTCAGATAAGAAACTTTTCGCAATTTCTACCCCATTTTAACAGCTATAAGCTTCAAATTTCACCGATTGCTTACGTATATAGCATATATTGTTGTCCAAAAAAATCATAGAGATCGGTTGTATATATAGTATATATCTCATACAACCGATTGTTCAGATAAGAAACTTTTCGCAATTTCTACCCCATTTTAACAGCTAGAAGCTTCAAATTTCACCAAATGCTTAAGTATATAGCATATATTGTTGTCTGAAAAAATCATAGGGATCGGTTGTATATATAGTAGATATCTCATACAACCGATTGTTCAGATAAGAAACTTTGCGCAATTTCTGCCCCGTTTTAACAGCTAGAAGCTTCAAATTTCACAAAATGCTTACGTATATAACGTAGATAACGTAATCATAGAGATCGGTGGTATATATATTATATACTTCATATAAACTCTCATTTTTGCCCCTTTTTTACGGCTAGAAGCTTCAAAATTCATCAAATTTCATCAAATAGTTACGTTTACGTCATATATTTTTGAAATACGTGATTCGTAATCATAGTTTTTACATGCAGACCACAAAAAACGTGAAGCTTTGCATCCTCACACAGATTACCTACCTATTTTTTATTTTATATTTATCTTAAAAATTGTTTAGATATGTTCAAATTTCACTAAATCTTACGTGTATAGCATATATTGTTGTCTGAGAAAATCATAGATACCGGTGGTATATATAGTATATATCCCATACAACCGATTGTTCAGATAAGAAACTTTGCGCAATTTCTTCCCCATTTTAACAGCTAGAAGCTTCAAATTTCACCAAATGCTTAAGTATATAGCATATATTGTTGTCTGAAAAAATCATAGAGATCGGTTGTATATATAGTAGATATCTCATACAACCGATTGTTCAGATAAGAAAGTTTGCGCAATTTCTGCCCCGTTTTAACAGCTAGAAGCTTCAAATTTCACAAAATGCTTACGTATATAACGTAGATAACGTAATCATAGAGATCGGTGGTATATATATTATATACCCCATATAAACTCAATTTTTGCCCCCTTTTTACGGCTAGAAGCTTCAAAATTCATCAAATAGTTACGTTTACGTCATATATTGTTGAAATACGTGATTCGCAGTCATAGTTTTTACACGCAGACCACAAAAAACCAGAAACTTTGCATCCTCACACAAAGTACCTACCTGTTTTTTATTTTATATTTATACCTTTCATGAAAATGAAATGGTATATTAATTTCGTCACGAAACCGAAAATTGTAAGTCCTTAAAGGAAAATAGATAGACCCACCATTAAGTATACCGAAATAATCAGGTTGAAGAGCTGAGTTGATTTAGCCATGTCCGTCTGTCCGTCTGTCTGTTTGTATGCAAACTAGTCCCTCAATTTTTGAGATATCTTGATAAAATTTGGTGAGCGGGTGTATTTGGGTGTCCGATTAGACATTTGTCGGAACCGACCGGATCGGACCACTATAGCATATATCCTCCATACAACCGATTTTTCAGAAAAAGAGGATTTTTGTAATATCTTACCCAATTTAACAGATTGAAGCTTCAAACTTCACCATATACTTTCGTATATTGCACATATTGTTGCCTGAAAAAATTGATGAGATCGGTCGTATATATAGTATATATCCCCCACAACCGATTGTTCAGATAAGGAACTTTTCGTAATTACTGCCCCATTTTAAGAGCTAGAGGCTTCAAATTTCAACGAATGCTTAGGTACATAGCATATATTGTTGTCTGAAAAAATCATAAAGATCGGTGGTATATATAGTATATATATGGTGGTATATATAGTATATATATATATATATATTTTCGCAAATTTTAGCCCCATTATAACAGCTAGAAGCTTCAAATTTCACCGAATACTTACGTATATAGCATATATTGTTGTCTGAAAAAATCGTAGAGATCGGTTGTATATATATTATATATCTCATACAACCGATTGTTCAGATAAGAAACTTTTCGCAATTTCTACCCCATTTTAACAGCTATAAGCTTCAAATTTCACCGATTGCTTACGTGTATAGCATAGCTTGTTGTCTAAAAAAATCCATAGAGATCGGTTGTATATGTAGTTTATATCTCATACAACCGATTGTTCAGATAAGAAACTTTTCGCAATTTCTACCCCATTTTAACAGCTCGAAGCTTCAAATTTCACCAAATGCTTAAGTATATAGCATATATTTTTGTCTGAAAAAATCATAGAGATCGGTGGTATATACATTATATACCCCATATAAACTCAATTTTTGCCCCCTTTTTACGGCTAGAAGCTTCAAAATTCATCAAATTTCATCAAATAGTTACGTTTACGTAATATATTTTTGAAATACGTGATTCGTAGTCATAGTTTTTACATGCAGACCACAAAAAACGTGAAGCTTTGCATCCTCACACAGATTACCTACCTATTTTTTATTTTATATTTATCTTAAAAATTGTTTAGATATGTTCAAATTTCACTAAATGCTTACGTGTATAGCATATATTGTTGTCTGAGAAAATCATAGATACCGGTGGTATATATAGTATATATCCCATACAACCGATTGTTCAGATAAGAAACTTTGCGCAATTTCTTCCCCATTTTAACAGCTAGAAGCTTCAAATTTCACCAAATGCTTACGTGTATAGCATATATTGTCTGAAAAAATCATAGAGATCGGTGGTATATATATTATATACCCCATATAAACTCAATTTTTGCCCCCTTTTTACGGCTAGAAGCTTCAAAATTCATCAAAATTCATCAAATTTCATCAAATAGTTACGTTTACGTCATATATTGTTGAAATACGTGATTCGCAGTCATAGTTTTTACACGCAGACCACAAAAAACCAGAAACTTTGCATACTCACACAAAGTACCTACCTGTTTTTTATTTTATATTTATCTTAAAAATCGTTAAGGTATGCAGATCTGTTCACTATATATTTCTTATCTTATACATCCGATTATTCGGAGATTACGAACGTGATAAGATTATTGTTCAGCCCCATTCATGAAAGGCATGAAGTCTTCGGCACAGCCGAAGACAGTCCCGTTCTTACTTGTTTTAATTTGAGTTTTACCAAATTAATGCTTGCTTTATCTTTTATAACTATTATCATTTTGCGATGTGCGTTAAGTAAATTATACATAGCAAGTAATTACAAGTTAAATTTATAGGTATTTTATGTACGTATATATGTATATACTGTTTAGACGAAAATCTGGGAAAGGCGCATTTTGTAAAAATCAAATTATTACACTTTTAAATGAACACTTTATATGTATGTATGTATGTATGTATCGTAAATATACCCCTTGAGACGATAACCTTAATAGGAGGTTCTTACAAAATTTTCTCAAACAATAATTATTCAGTATTTAATAGCTTTTAAACAAATGTAACAGCGCAAACTCAAACATTTGTTGATTTGTGTATTTTTCGTTTGCGTGGAAGTGCATTTGAGTAATTGTAACTAAAATACAACATTAAGCAAAGAAATAAATCTTATTAAGATTTAAAAAAAAATAAGTAAAATTCTAGAAGCATCTACAGAAAATCTGTTTCAAAAACACCTACTTTAAGAGATATTTTCCGTATCCGGAACGAACTCACCGATTTCGTGCCGGTCTTGGTGTCACGGCTGGTCTGCTGGTTGCTGTTGCCACGGTCGATGCTACAGCAGGCCTATATGGGTTCGTTGCAGCAGGCCTATGGATGGGGCCCTGCTGTTGTTGTCTTTGCCAGTGGTTTGTGGTTGTTGGCGCTGTTGGATGACTCCGTCGATGATGATGATAGCACGCTGGTGGTTGTTGCGCTCGAAGATGGCGCCGTCGAGTATGGTAGCGTTCGCAGTGTAGTGCGCTGGTGGTTGTCGCGCTCGAAGATGGCGCCGTCAGGTATGGTAGTGTGCGCGCGGTGGCGCGCTGGTGGTTGTTGTGGGCACTGGTAAGGGTGGTTGCGCAGTGGGGTTGTTGGCGTCACGGCTAATGGTTGCGTGCGGTTTCTAGTGGCCGTGCCGGTTTTGCACGCAAGGTGTGCACGACTCGTGGTTTCGTTGGCGCTATAGCGGTTGGTAGCGCGTTTGGTTGCTATACTGCGAAAAGCTGCGTTGCTTGTAAAAGTGTCAAATCGTTTTATGTGGTGGGACTGCATAGAATTTATTATATCCAATTTCCAATCAAGTACAGTACGCTTCTTATTTACCCCGGCCTCCTCTTTTTACATATTAAAGAAGCGCTCATACAAATCACAAATTTGTCCTTTCGTCACAAACCAAAATATATAACCCAGACTGGTTGCGTGCGCAGTCTAGGCGATTAAGGATTCTATGTGGGATCCCACTCCCTTGCCAATGAATAACACACTCGAGCCTAATTCGGGGCTATAAAATTATGGCCGCAATACAAAATGCAAAAACTATCCCCAATGATTTGTACTGTCCTTCTTGATTTTTCTACCGGAAACAGCGTGTATTCTTTCTTCGAGATCGCACTTCCACCCCGTGGCGACCTCTAGTGTCCATTTTCGATTAAAATTGTCATGGGTCCTTTTCTTTGCCATCACTAGCCACTAGGTGCGTTCCAAAGGTGACTATCCTAAGCGGATCATAACAATAAATTAATTAATGATATGGAAAACAAAAGAGAAGAACTAACAGAACTATTGGTTGCAGTAAACCATCAAATCGCGAGTAGGCAATTCACAATTTGAGTAAGTTGACTTGCAATTCGCCAATTTTAATGCTATACCTTTTTTATTTTAGTTCAGAAAGCTGCAATTGAGGTTCGAAAGTTACAATTGAAGTTCAAAAATTTCAATTCAAGTTCAGAATATTTAAATTCAAACTCAGAATTTCTATTTGTAGTTCAGAAAATTAAAATTTAAGTTCAGAATTTCTGTTTGTAGTTCAGAAAATTATAATTGAACTTAAATTGCAATTTTCTGATTTCTAGTTGTAATTTTCTGAACTGCAGTTGAAATCCTTGAGCTTCAATTATAATTTACTGAACTTCTATTGAAAATTCTGAACTTCAGTTGTAATTCCCGAGCTTTCAGAACTTCAATTGCAACTTTCAAAATTTTTTTACATAAAATGAACAATTTAACATTTTTTCTGACAGTTAAAGTGGTGAATTGCCTACCAGTGGTTTGACACCAATTGCATTCGTGTTCATTAATATAACAATATCTTTTTAATAATTTAATTAATAGACAAATATAAATTTTTTTCCTGTACATTTTACGACTGTATACAAAAATATGTAACTTTACATATCGCATGTAGAGGAACTGGAGGAGTCGAATGAATTCCTAACAAGGAGGCTTATGACTGCGTATAACAAAGCTTGCCCTCTAAAACGATTCAGAGGAAAAGCAAAGCCGCCATGGCGGAGCAATGAGCTGAGTCTTATAAGAAGACAGGGAAAAGAAATGTTTAAACTCGCAAAGACCGCGCAAAGCGAAGCGTGTCGGGACGAGTACAGGGATCTACTGAGGATCTACAAGCGTGAAATTACCAGGGCGAAGAGAAACTCATGGAAAAGTTTCTGTACGGACATAGAGTGCTCCAGCGAAACAGCACGGTTGAAAAAAGTCCTAGCAAAGGGAAACATAGTCCAGGGACTAATAAAGAAAGAGAACGGGGAATGGTCACGTGATAGTGAGGAATCCATTGAGGTGCTTCTCGATACACATTTCCCATCGGGAGACGGTGTAGAAGAGCCAGCAGACATCACTCACACTTCGATCACGGAGCTAGTAGTGCCGGGCTTGGTGACCGATACCAAGATCGAGTGGGCAGTGAAGACGTTTTCTAAGTTTAAATCGCCGGGCCCAGATGGTATATTCCCGGCCATGCTACAAGTCTCAAGTAGGGCGGTCGTGGAATGGCTTAAAATAATATTCGATGGGTACATAAGACTGAATCATGTACCGCACTTTGGAGAACTGCTCGTGTAGCTTTTCTACCAAAGGCGGGGAAGATCGGTCACGTGTATCCCAGAGACTATAGACCCATTAGCTTAACATCATTTCTGCTCAAAACCTTTGAGAGGCTGATAGATGTGTACATAAAGTCCAACGTGGATGAAAAGCTGCTCTCCACAACACAGCATGCGTACACCAAAGGCAAGTCGGTAGACACCGCATTGCATAGGGTGGTAGTAAGCATAGAGAAATCCCTGGAATATAAGGAGTATGCTCTAGGAGTCTTCTTGGACATTGCCGGGCTTTCAATAATGTTGCAAAATGGGCGATTATGGATGGTCTTAATTACATTAAAGTACATCCTGCCTTAATAAGATGGATCGGCTGCATGTTAAATTGCAGAAAAATTACATCACAATGGGGATTGTACGAGGCCACGAATTCAGTGGGCAGGGGCACACCGCAGGGAGGGGTGCTATCACCTCTGCTGTGGACGCTGGTCATCAACCAACTGCTCAGGCAATTCGATGAGGGACCCGTAAAACTTACGGCTTACGCAGATGACGTTGCAATTGTCATAAGTGGAAAGTGCCTTCCAACGATTAGTTCTTTGATGGTTCGGGCGCTTCGGGATATTCATACCTGGGCATCTAATGTCGGGTTGAATGTCAATGCGGAGAAGACGGATATGGTCTTGTTTACAACGAAGTACAAGGTCCCAAATTGGACCAGGCCTAAGTTAAGGGGTGACCTTACAGGAGAAACCTTGCACAAAATATCTAGGAATCATCCTAGACAGTAAGCTGTCATGGAACTCAACGTGGAGGAGAGGGTCAAGAAGGCCTCAACGGCACTCTATGCATGTAAAAGAATGCTGGGGTGTACGTGGGGCCTATCGCCCTCTCTTTCTCATTGGGTTTTTACAGCGATTGTAAGCCCTATTCTATACTATGGAGTTCTTGTTTGGTGGAAAGCCACACAAAAAACAACATACCTCAAAAAATTAGAGGGGGTATGCAAACTAGCGATGATTTGCATTACGGGAGCCCTGAAAACAACCCCGACGGCTGCACTGTATGTCATTTCTGCAAAGAACAAAGCGTTAGCGACCGCAACCAGGCTCGGTGCTTCGGGGCAGCTTGAGCGCCGATCATATGGCCATAGTAGTATAGCGTCATCAGTCACAAGACGAACAGACTACATGATTCCCTACCTGCGCTTCGAGGGAGATCTTAAGGCCACAATAGAGGTGGACGGTTGGCGCAAGGGTGCGCAAATGGCGGACGAGGCGATACATGTGTACACAGATGGTTCCAAAGTAGTGGAAGGAGTGGGGTCTGCCGTACACTGCGCTGATCCGGAAATAAGCAGATCCTACAGGTTGCCGGATTACTGTAGCGTTTTCCAAGCGGAAATATTCGCCGTAACCAAAGCAGTGGAAGAGAATAGCTTAAACTGCAACCGTGTTAACTTTTATATTGACAGTCAAGCAGCAATTAAGGCAATAATCTCGCATAGCACAGCATCCAAATGCGTGTTAGAGTGTAAGCAGTCTCTGGAGAGAATCGGGACAGGGAGAAGCATACATCTATATTGGGTCCCAGGGCATATGGGAATAGATGGGAATGAAAAAGCGGACGAACTAGCTAAGAAGGGCGCATCCCTTGAAGCTTGCTCCGTAGACGTCCCAATTAGATTGGGCGAGCTTAGGCGAAGGCGAGAGGTGCACATGATCGACCAAGCAGGAAAGGCGTGGGTTCAAGCGCGGGCTGTAAAGTGTCGAAGATTATGTGTAGGTCTTACAACCTTAGACAAACACAATTGCTTCTATCATTAAAAAGAGAGGACTGTAGACTCATGACGGGTATTCTGACTGGACACTGCCTTCTGGCGTCACATGCCTTTAAATTGGGCTTGGTCAGTGATAGCAGATGTAGGAAGTGCGGATTGGAGGAGGAAACGATCGAGCACGTTCTGTGCTCGTGCCCTGCACTTGCCAGGCTAAGACTCCAGCTATTAGGAGTGATACAGCTGTCAGATCTAGAAGCAGCAAGTGGCTTAAGTCCTAGGAAGCTTCTAGTATTTGCCAAGAGGATGGAGTTATTTTATAACATAGGTCCTGGTTTTTGATAGGGTTTATCAGTTTGGTCGTTAAAACAAACTTCTGGTAACACTACGGACTCAATCAGTCTATGTGAGGTCCTCATGGACCGGCCAGTTCAACCTACCTACCTACATATCGCAAACTAAACCAAAAAGTATTTCAACTCATAATCAGAGTAACTTTGCGTTGAATGTTGATTTATACAACAAAAATAACAAAACCAGGCTAAACGATAACGTTAACTACCAAAAAAAAGTTATTTCACGATGCTTTCAAGGATCGATTTACACCAATACCGATTTAAAATTTTTTTAAGTTTTCACATGTTTTAGTTTAAAATGCGATATATACATTCAGTGGAATAATGTTAGATAGAGGGTAGGTTGAACTGGCCGGTCCATGAGGACCTCACATAGACTGATTGAGTCCGTAGTGTTTAGATTGAGGGTACTTCGTGCAATTTTCTTTCTTCGTGATTTTGCAATAATAAACGTAGGTACTCATAGTAATTTTTTGTTTTGAATTATGTGATTACAATATTTATAAGGACCATTTAGTTGATGGTATTGGTACTGTCAGTTAAATTCATCAGCAATTATTTATATTCAAAATATTTTTTTGTTATACATCTATTTTATAAAGTTTGGTTAAAAATTATTGACAAATTCGTTGCAATTAAATTGCTTAAAATTCTTTGCAAACTTTACGAGATTGTTGAATATTATTTTAATTAGAGCATAAAAACCTTAGATTAGTAACGTAGGAAAAAACTTAGAATTATTTCAGTTAAGTTCATCACAAATATTTATATTCAAAATACTTTTTTGTTATACATCTATTTTATAAAGTTTGGTTAAAAATTGTTGACAAATTCGTTGCAATTAAATTGCTTAAAAATCTTTGCAAGCTTTATGCGATTGTTGAATATTTTTTTTTTTATTAGAGCATGAAAAGCTTAAGCATATATGACACCACTTTATTTTTGCTTGGATTCCAAGCTAAAAAAACTGACGAAACTTTATCCGAACTTCAAAACTCAAAAACAATTTCTATTATGAAATAGCGAGACCACTATTCCACCAAAATTACTGAGTTTGACATATTTTTGTTTATGTTTTACATTTTATTTTTACATTAACACTTTTAACAATAAAAACAATGCAAATAACACGCGAAAATTATTTCGGTCTGTAATGGTTCACTTTTTTCACAAGAAAGTTGATTTTAATTGTGTTTTTATGCACCAAATTTTCAAACTAAAAACAAAATTTTCATGTGTCAGAAAAAAATAAAGAAAAAACGGCCGAATGTCAAAAAAACCTATCGAAATACAAACTGGCTCGTTTGTTTTTAATGAACTAGATTGTATTTGCCTTGTATTTCATTAATTTTTTGAAATATATTTTACACACTTACACCAGTACTGAAGCCGTATTAGGAGGGAGTGCGACAAAAAATTGGAGATAAAATACAAGAAAAAATACACGAAAATAAAGTAGTGTCATATAGGTATTAGAATAGAAACGTAGGAAAAAGCTTAGAATTATTAGATTCTTAGATACTATTTAACCAAGATTATGGTGATTGCGCAGTTGATGGTACCCACCGAAATGTTGGCCTTTTTTCGAGTGAGGTATAAAAAGACGCGTATTCGCGTCTAGATTAAGAATCCGAAAGCGGAAGTTAACTTTTTTTACCCGTTTAAAACTTATCCGCGAAAAACAGGTTTGTGTGATACATATTGTTCCCGCACGTTTACAATCTTTTAAGCGTACACATCACTTTACTTTTTATATTTAGCATATTAACATAATCCAACTTGCACGTATTAACGGAAAAATTATATTAAATTTCACTAATTTACTTATAAAATATCAAAACAAATATTGCAACAAATTTCTGTTGAAATGAAAACACATGAAAGTGAACAGTGTTGCCAGCTCCGCAACGCTGGTGATTACTTTTGTTGTTCTCTGTTAGGATTAAAAGCCAAATTAAACTTCCTTAACCCTAACGCCATAGTCGTAACCATACCCATATCCATAACCATCTCTATTGTGATCGATTAATGGTGCCATAACCGTAAACAGCTGACCATTGCTGTCACGAGCTGCGAATGTTTTGTTTATAAAAAGTGATTGTGCAAAGTGATTGCAAATTTGGTAATTTTTAATCAAAATAAAGTAAAAGAAACATTTTTAATAGTATTTTTATTAATATTGCAACAAATTGGGTGCATATCTACATAGTGAAACAATTAGGTGGTGAATAAAGCCCCATATCTACGCGTATCTCAATGTGAGCTGTTCACATATTAAAAGTTTAACAAATTAATAAGGATTTCGGTATTCTTACAGATTTAATTAAATATAGCACTACATATAGGCGAAGATTTTGTATATATATTTGAGTGCAAGGACGTGAACTTAACCGTAATTATCTTCAAATAAAACACGGAAACTGCCACACAAAACCTTTTTGTGCTTAGAACCGGCTGCCGTGGGAAGTGCATTAATACTCTGACGTTATATTTGGTAGGATCTGTTAGGGATTGACGGTTGACCATATATACCAAAACCAGCAAAGCGGTTGCATATCCTGAGGTGCTCTTACCTTTTGGTCTGATGGTCGACCAATTGCTTGATCTCGGCATTGAGAGCAATGATTTTTGGTAAAAGTCTAGTTGACCAAAAATTTCGAGTGAGGTGTCAAAAGACGCGTATTAATTTCGAGAACAATAATCCTAAGGCGGAAAAGAAAAATTGTATCTCTGTCCGGAGATATTTGCAGTTGAAGATGGCGATTTCCATGTGTTTGTTGTTGTGTTTGTACACACAAGAAAAATTGTGCATCACCGTGGCGGTAGCCACGGTTATACCACACACCCGGACTTGGCATGGCGTAGCCCAGGGTTATTTTTTATAAGCGTGGCCGAAGACCGCCAACGCAGAAAGGTGTTCTGCGCAAAATAATATGGATCCCACCCCCGGTTTCGGAGGTACCCGCGGGTCTTTTTTCGGTTTTTCGTGTAATATCTTTTGAACGAGTTAATATTTTTATTTTCCGCCTTCGGATTATTAATACTGATGTCAAGACGCGTCGTTTGACACCTCTCTCGATATTTTTGGTAGCGTATTAGCAGTCGACCCCTCAACTAGACTATTACCTAATTTTCTTGGTGTGGAAGAACGTTTATCCATTACACTTCAGTAAAAAATTTTCAGATATTAGCATCGTATATTGTATTAATTAGTATGATTTTTAGGTACTTGGCACATGGTATTCCTTTCAAAAAATAGCTTGGAGCCACTGTGAGGATGATTGTGTTGGAGACTTGCGAGGCTATGTGGAAAACGCTTTCCCCAATATATTTAAGTGAACCCACAGAGCAACAATAAAAAGATATAACAACTGACTTTCCCAAAAGTGGAATATGCCAAATCGTGTAGGTGCTACTGATGGAAATCACGTTGCTATAAAATGCCCTCCGAAGTCAGGATCACTGTTTTTCAATTATAAAAAGTTTTTCAGCATCGTCTTGTTGGCAGCATGCGATGCTAAATACCAGTTTACCGCTGTAAGCGTAGGAGCTTATGGAAGTCAAAGAGATGGAGGCATTTTTCATGCATTAAGGTTTGGAGAAGATCTGTTGGAAAATCGATTACCACTTCCACCAGATACTCCTCTTCCATTATCGCCACAACCCTTTCCGCATTTCTTCGTTCGAGATTGTGCATTTCGCTTAAAAAAAAATCTAATGAAACCATATCCGGGAAAGAATACGACAAGGTAACAGCGAGTTTTTAATCACAGACTGTCGCGGGCCCGCCGCGTTATAGAAAACGCATTTGGAATTTTGACTGCGCGATGGAGAGTATTGAAAGCCAAAATGGAGTTTTATCCTGAAAATGCGGAAAAAATCGTTTCGCATGTTTAGTGCTGCATAATTTCATTATGTTCCACGATACTAGTCGGTGGTATTGCCCAGAAAACTACACTTGCGGAGAAGGGGCGGGTGCAGAATGGAGGAACGAACTAAGAACTTGTGGAGGTCCGCTGCGGGCAGTACACTCATTTCGAAGAAGGGGCCGAAATAGTACATACGAGTATTGGGAATACCTTACCAACTACTTTATGACCGATGGTGCAGTAGCATTTCAAAATCACATCGAGTAATATATTTCAGGAGGTAAGAACGCAACTTATATACACTTGTCTAGAAGTTATTTCACATTTTGACTACCTCCTTATAGATCATTTAGGCGGAAGGCGATACACAACAAAACAAAGCAACAACAATTGCTGCTGCACAAACACAATGCTGCTACAAAATCACAAGCTTCTCAAATTATTTTAACATAGAATAATATAATTTATTTCATTTTTTTCTGTATACATACAGTAAAGAACGATATTGAAACAATACTTCATATATTTTTAAAACATATATTATGGTTTTTTATATATAAAGTTAGTTCAAATAATTTCACTAAATAAAAAATTGGTAAAAATTGCAATTCTGCTTCGTGTATATTAAATAGAGCATAATATAATACCACAAAGTTTGTATTTTGCATTCTTATTATAGTTATGCACTTTAGTGTTTACGCATATTAATATTTAGTATAAAATGGAAAGTGCAAAATTCAATTTAAATATTTTGCCGGAAAACGAAAAATTGAATTCAAAATTTTGAAGGAAAATGAAAAAAATGTCTGCACTTTCATAAATACGCAAATTTAGTTCATATAAATAACTTTAAAAACCCGTCACGAACTTTGAAACTTTTTGAGCAGAACTTTTAAAAAATCTCTTGTATGCAACTTTGTTTCTTATTCAATTTTGTTATAATAATGTGCAAGTTAGAAAGTGTTAAATTTTCATCCCCTAATGCATGAACAAAAATTTACGTTTGAGCTATTACTAACCAATGGGCAACAAAGCTGCATACTCAAAGATTACCTAAAAATCAATTCTGGCAATGTGTAAACTTTGAAACTTTTATATACGTATTAGATTTTTGTTATAGATTATGCTATATTTTAAATGAATATCAATAATAACACATACAGCTGTGAATACGACAATAGCAGTGTTGTGGAGAATTTATATTGGCAACGCACTGTGAATGCGCCCTCCTGCTTCTGAATTGCGACCGTGCGTAGTTGAGTTACATTGCCCGTATTTAGCAACCCTGGCGAAACGGCACCGTTTTCCATTTTATTTCCTTAAAATAAATTATAGTTCTCGGTCGTATCAGCAGCAGGAGCACGCACAAAAGCGTAAGATTAAATTTTAATGTTATGTGATTTGTATTTAACATTTTATGTACGTCATATTGTTCCCATAGGAAATAAAACAACATTGCATCGTACGTGTAAGTGTTTTTCATTGTTCTTATTTGGAACTCCTGCAAGATCGGGAACAAACTAGCAGTCTGAATTATAAACGCTATTTTTTCCTTTTATTTATTTTCGTTAATTTTAGAAATAACTTCAATGAATTGTATAACCAAACACATGTAAGCTAATTTCGAAAACATTTTCGGGAAAATGCGAAAATTCGAAAGGTGTTAAAAAATCTTCATGCAAATTTCAAACTTTTATTAAAGTTTTCAGAATTTTTTTTAGTATGAACTTTTGTAATCCAATCAATTTTAGTATAACAAAGGGCATGTTTGAGGTCTCTCAAAAATCGCATTAATTTTTGCCAATTTTTTTTCAAAGAGTGTTTTAGATTTCCTTCCATATAAATATTTACTCTTTGTTTGGAACCAAATCTAAAACACTCTTAAAAAAAAAATTGGGAAAAATCAATGCGATTTTTGAGAGACTTCAAACATGCACTTTGTTATACTAAAATTGATTGGACTACAAAACTTCATACTAAAGAAAATTCTGAAAACTCTAAATAAAAGTTTGAAATTTGCATGAAGATTTTTTAACACCTTTCAAATTTTCGCGTTTTCCCGAAAATGTTTGCGAAATAAATTTACATTTGTTTGGTTATACAATTCATTGAAGCTATTTCTACCATTAACGAAAATAAATAAAAGGAGAAAATAACTGATAAATACATCAGTAATTTTCACTGCTGTTTTAGTGCTCGCAACTGTACATCAATATATGTTACGAATTATACTATTTTCACTATTAATATGCGCAGGTGTTTACAAATCTACTATTATAAAAATTTAAGTTCTTATGTGTGTTTCTTTGTTACATTATCACAATTCAATAGTCACCATATTACTCGAATTAACGTATTATTATATTAGGATAGGTCAACTTTCATGTTACATGCAACACAACATATAATATATTAATAAATAAAGAAATTAATGTATCACAATTCGATTTTCAATCTACATTTTGTACTTTCTTAGGAATTTCAAATATATCTACATACAAAAATTATTGCAACATTTTATCAGTTATTTGTTTCTTTTATTTAATTTTATTAATTTTAGAAAAAATTTGAATGTATTGTATAACGAAAACTATGTAAACCAATTTCAAAAAAGTTTTCAAACAAATTAGAAAATTCAATAAGTTTTTGAAAATCTTCATAAAAAATTAAACATTTTTACTTGGAATTTAAAAAAAATTTTGAGTATGGAGTTTAGTAGGTTAATAAATTTTAGTCCAACAAAGTGCAATTTTGAAGTGTGTCAAAAGTCAATGGGAATTTTGGCAGACTTCAAAATTGCACTTTGTTAGACTAAAATTCATCAACCTACAAAACTCCATACTAAAAAATGTTCTAAAATATCCAAGTAAAAAGTTTGAAATTTTTATGAAGATTTACAAAAGCTTCTGGAATTTTCTAATTTGTTTGAAAACGTCTTTGAAAATGGTTTATCCAGTTTTCGTTATACAATACATTCAAGTTTTTTCTAAAATTAATAAAATTAAATTATAGAAACAAATAACCAATAAAATGTTGCAATCATTTCTACTACTGCTTTTTTGAACAAAACTGTACATCCATTTATACATACAGTTTGTACTTTCATTAGGAATCTCAACTAAACATCCCGTGGCATATTTGCAGTCGCATTCATATTGACATATTAAATATATCACGGGATGTATTCAGATTTCATTACAATTTAAAAGGAAATTAAATAGAAAAATCAGTCAATTTCTTTATAAACTAAGAAGATAGGTTTTGCTATTGAAAGGCTGGCGTTAAAAAGCGTAAAGAGGCAGACATACAAATATGTATAAAAAGTGGATACACAAAAATTTCTTACTTACATATATTTGTATGCCTGCCTTTTTTGGTAATTGTTTACTTTAGCTCCAAACTGATAAAACACATCCAGAAATGTTGGCAGAGGTGTCGGGTGACGGGTTTTGACCTCGGTATAAATAATCCAAGGCGAAAATTAAAAAGTTTATTTCAGGCAATAGATATTTTCAAAAACCGGTTTCAAATTTTCATGTGGTTGTATTTTTGATGATTTTGTTGTAGACCACAATTACGCAGAAATAATTTACATCGCGTACCCGGCGTTGGATCAGGCTCTCGATTTTGGCTCAACCGGGGGGTTGTTTGTTTGTTTCTGAACACCTTTTGATAGAAGCAAAATGTTTTTTTCGCCTTCGCATTGATCCCGCGGTCAAGGCCCGCCTTTTGACATCCCTCCCGACATTTTGGACGTGTTTTAGTGATTGTGAGCTAAAGTAAACAATTACCCATTTGTAGTGCCAGCCTTTTAGTTTTAAAATTACAAAAATGGCAATCACCCTACTGGTTGTCATACAAGTATTCCACAATATCTGCTTCGTTGTTCTCCTCAATCTGAGCTTGCATGACTATCTCAGTGCACCGTTGTCACCACCGCCTGATTTTTCTTCTTCAAACTTGATATGACGGACTTATATCGGCACTGTAATTCTCGCGGCGAGCCCTACACGCACATTCATCCCTAAAAGTGGGTGTATTTTTGCCACCTTCAACACTTCTGGTTATATTTTGAGAGCTATGCCGCATTCTGTTGTAATAGAAAATTTGTTCATAATCAAACATGTTAAGTAATTCCATTATACTTACGGTCGGGGTATAATGTGGGCTCTTAAGAACTGAAGACTCTCTAAGAAAACTCATTGCCTTCCATCAGACGCGCCACTTCCTGAAGTGTTTTTACTGCTCCTTATCTCTTTACTAAAACGCTCTCGTAAATTCCCCCATCGCCTTACTGCTACTGCCACTATTGGGAATAATCATACCTATGTACGCACATATTATAAGATTATTCATTTTTACTTACAATCCACACCTAAATTCTCTGCTATATCCTTCCAAGCGGCACTTTTTTATTTGCGTCCTTAAAATCCCGGTTTGCCTTGTCATAAAGGCATGGGAAATCGCGTACAAATTCAATTAATTTGCAGTCATCCATTATGATCTGCATAAACAATAAACGAAATTAATTTGTCTTTCAAATAAACGAAACAATAGAATTTTTAATTACACAAACAAAAAATCGGCAAACAAAAAAATTATACACACATACACAAAATGGCAAAAAAAAATAGGCGAATGAACAATCAGCTGTTTGTGGATATGGCAGAAAACCAAAATTCAATTGGTTGGCTATGGTATGGTTATGGCGTTATCGTTATGGTATGGCACCATTAATCGATTACATTGATTTCCATAAGGTAGGTCCGATCAGCTGTTTTATCTGGTTATGGTTTTTTGGTTATAAGTCACCATTAATCGGGCCTTAATACAAAGCGGTGGCGGCTCACCATAAATTTAAATAAACATACAATTACATTGTTTTTGTAATTTACTGAATATGTTGCAATTTAATATATTAAAATAGCCAAGTCCGGGTGTGTGATATAACCGTGGATACCGCCACGCTGATGTCCTTCTGCGTAGTACACCCTTCTGCGTAGGCGGCCTTCGGCCCCACTTTAAAAAAATAACCCTTAGCCGATCCAACACCGGCTACGCCATGCACAATAATTCTGCGTAGAACACCTTTAAAAAAATTACCCTTAAGCGGCAATTACCCACCGACGTGTGCCGTACGTACGGACGTTTGTCGTAGGCAACACGTTTGACCGAACCCTCAATCCCGTAGGCATCAATGTGTGCGTCTGTGTACATGTACATAACATATTTGTGTGTGTATTGTTTACAGATAAGCACTGTTGCCATTGACCATTTTGCATGCATGTTTATGGAAACATCAACTTTTTCAATTTAATTTTTGATGTTGTAAAAGGCTGGAATTAATATTAAATAAATATAAATAGATCACATATACTTTAATCTGCACTTTTACATAATTATTTCGAATTATTTTCACAATTTTTCAAACTTTAATTAGGTGTTTTTGCATAAAACTGCAAACGGTCAAAAATTAGCGCACAAAAGTTTACTAGGCAACTCTGTCTAGTGAGAGAGCGATCAGCTGACACGTTCTTACGGAAAAAATCAAAATTGTTTTGATTTCTACGTTCCGGGCTACGTACGTACGGGCGTTGCACGTCGGTGAGTTTTCGTTTACATTGCACACTCATAAGATAGGTCGTGTCAGCTGACACGTTTTTGGTACGTACGTTCGTGCGTACCTAACTGCCGCATTAACCGACACGACACCGGCAACAAGAAAACTAAAATAAAAACTCACCTCCAAACAATTTTATAAAGCATATTTGAATCCAAGCCAAAAAAACTGACGAAACTTTATCGGAACTTCAAAACACAAAAACAATTTCTATCATGAAAAGGCGAGACCACTATTCCCCCAAAATTAGTGAGTTTGACATGTTTTTGTTTATATTTTACATTTTATTTTTACATTAACACTTTTAACAATAAAAACAATGTAAATAACACGCGAAAATTATTTCGGTCTCTAATGGTTCACTTTTTTCACAGGAAAGTTGATTTTAACGTGTTTTTATGCACCAAATTTTCAAACTAAAAACAAAATTTTCACGTGTCAGGAAAAAATAAAGAAAAAGCGGCCGAGTGTCAAAAAAACCTATCGGAATACAAACTGGCTCGTTTGTTTTTAATGAACTAGATTGTATTTTTCTTGTATGTCGTTAGTTTTTTGAAATATAATTTTATGTTGTTTTTGAAATATAGTTTACACACTTACACCAGTCTGAAGCCGTATTAGGAGGGAGTGCGACAAAAAATTGGAGACAAAATACAAGAAAAATACACGAAAATAAAGTAGTGTCATATAGGTATAAGTAAATTAGTGAAATTTAACATAATTTTTTCGTTAATTCGTGCAAGTTAGATTATGTTAATATACTAAATATAAAAAGTAAAGTGATGTGTGCGCTTAAAAGATTGTAAACGTGCGGGAACAATATGTATCACACAAACCTGTTTTTCGCGGATAACTTCTAAACGGGTAAAAAAAGTTAACTTCCGCTTTCGGATTCTTAATCTAGACGCGAATACGCGTCTTTTGATACCTCACTCGAAAATTGTGGTCCAAATTTCGGTGGGTACCATAACTGCACTACTACCTACATTATTTCAGTGTGTGTTGTTCGTTTGTTGTACAAATTCGTTGCATATTGATTTTCAGATCAAGAATACTCAAAGGTGCCGTGGCATGGTCTTGTTGGTCAATCGCGCGCCGCAATATCCGTTGATGGGAATTGACATTCATTATAAAGTAGCAACGGCACGGTCCTGCGCAAACACATCGCCAACCTGTGTTGGAAAAAGATATGCTGAACTGTAGAAGAAAGATTTTTAAAATTTAATAAAATCAAAATTATAGTTCTGCTAAAAAGGGGTAAAGTATTGTATGTTAAAGTATAGCAAAGTCTCAGAGGCCTTGTCCTGGTGAAAATTGAGTTTGAATAGCTCTCATTCTTCATTCTCAGAAACATGTACGAAGGTACCTCGTAAGATATTACAAATCCTCAACACTTTTTTTGCAATAACTTCAAAAAAACTCACATTCAAACCGGTGTCCTATCCCTACATCTACATATCAATAGCTATCTTCACCACCAGGAGTCACTATTGTTTCCTACACCATAAAACTTAGCAGTTTTTGTATGTGTAAGAAAATGCTGCCAATGTGTTGGTTTCATTTTGAGTTTGCCATCTCCTTTTGACAACTCCATCGGCCATGCAATGAAATAAATAAAATCAGCTGATGAGATGAGCAAACCATATAATTGAACCATGGGCCTGCAAACGAGAAAGATCAATGTAATTGCCAAACAAAAAATTAATTTCGAATATCAATACCTAACGTAACGTGGCGAGGAGTTACCCTGATCTTGCACCACATATTTTGTGGTCACCAATGGTGGCAATAAACCTTGTTGATTAGTAACCACCACAAGCGCTGATTTTCAATGATAACGCTTATCGGATTTGGCATCTGATCGGGATCTAAACGGCGTTGGGCTTGATCATACTGTTGCGCCTGTTGATATATACCAGCACCAGGTGCAGGTGGTTGCTAAAGAAACTAATACAAAAATAATCATCAGCAATATTTGAAATATATTAGTTGTATTAGCATACATTATAACCAGGACGTGCGGGTATTGGGGGTTGACCCGGCATGGGTGGCTGACTGGGCATTGGCGCCTGTCCAGGTTGTGTTGGTGGCATCATTTGACCCATGTAACCACCTGGTGCACCTGGTTGTTGTAGGGGATAACCTGGCTGTTGAGGTTATGGGGGACAACCAGGTGGACCAGGTTGTGGTGGACAGCCCGACTGTTTTGGCATTGGCAGATAGGTTGTTGCTACTGCTGTCGTGACATTGCATAACCCGGTTGCTGTTGTGGTATATACCTTGGCATAACTTGATGTGGTGTCATTGCCCCACCTAGTCCAGTATATGCGGGCGGCATACCTGGAGGACCAACCCAGCAAAAATCTAGTGACAGAAAATGGCTTTTCCCATATTTTCATATATTTTTTTGTTTAGTTTCGCACGCACTTACCAAGCTATTAAGATCCTGATTTTGCAAGTATTATTAACACTTCTTTGGTATTTCTTGTTCAGTTTTATAATTGTACTTAATTTAATAATTATAATAAATTAGGTCCACGCTTGTCTGTGCTCAAAATTTACTTCTCAATAGCAATGGCGGCTTCGCAGAATTGGTTCTAGATACAAACACACGTTACAGCACCAAATTTAGAGATTTCTTTTGCTGATATTGTTGTGAATTATGTTTCTTTATGAAAAATGTACACTTTTAATTTCTATACAGACCCAAAACACTTTTTCTTCTATTTATTTGGAAATTTGCAACTTTTTCAATGCGGTACGTCTGCGGCGTTTCAAGCTGAAAACAAATGGCGGATTCGCAGACAATTTTTTGACGTATTTCAGGGTACATAGCATGTAAGAAAAGGCAAGCATATACGGTTCGGACATTTCAATAATGCTATCTCATTCTGTCATCCTAACAATTGTGGAACAATGTGGGATATTTTGTTGTTGGTCTCCATTTTCGGTCACTAGATTTTTGCTGGGATATTACTACTGAACTGTGCAGCCTGTCAAACATTACAGTACAGATATACAACGAGAGAAGGAGACAAAATCTCAAGGCTGTCGTTAAATTTTTGTAAAAAAAAGGGGCTTAAATATACGTATATTTCAACAAGCCGCCTTGCTTCTATCAATATTAATGTACAATATTTCGTTCTCCAAATGAAAAAATAAGCTTTTGTTTTCCATTAGTATTATAAAATTTTTATTGTTTTAAGAACTCCGCAGAATAGCATAACCGATTTGTGCTGAGTGCGCAGATATACGTATGTAAATGAGCCCTTAGTGACCAAAAAGCGACAAAAATAAGAAAATAATGCCAACTGATAACTACGAATGTAGTTAAATAATTTTTGTGCGGATATTAATTTTAATAAAAATAAAGCATCCTACACTATATTACTAAATTACTATTAGGTTGCAAAAAAGTAGAAGATAAACACAAAAAACTTACGTTTCAAACAATTTTCTTCCAATTCGATACAGCGTCGACAACAAATTTCTATTCGCTTCAAAATTAGATACACAACGAAAATTTCGACAGAGATTAGATGTCATAATACCAATTTCAAATTCGATTTTCGATGTTCGATAGCCAGCACAAATTTGTACAAATAAGTGTTCTTTGTTAAAATAACCAATTTCCTTTAACTATTTTGATGCATTCCCTTTAATTTAACAAGTGAAAAAAATCTTATGAAATGGCAGAGAAATCTCCCTTTCCCCCACATTCATAATACCTACTTTTCCGGTTTACGCTTTTTCGAACATTGTTCAGAATAGGAGGAAAGGGAGAAGTGAAAAAACTCACAAGGAATTTTTATTTAGAATACGAGGAATGGGAGAAGGGAAAAAACTCGAACGGAATTTTTGTTTAGAATTGGGCTGATTATATTTATCCTCTTTGTTTTTAGGTTAAAACTTTTATGACCAAATGTGAGTACAATAATCAAATGTACAAGGATGGAATATTTAGATATGTTTTTGCTATGAAAATTTATGTCTTTAATTCGAAAATGTAAAATTATTTTTGTGGCCGAAAAACTTCACAAAAGTTGAAACTGTGCACGTGCACTTTATAAATTTTCAATGCGAGGAAATAAAACGTCAAATAAAAATAAATAAAAAGTGGAGACGGTGCAGGTTAAAATATGATATTTCTTAAATGAGATATGCTATAATTTTGTAAACTTTTTTTTAAACATCACAAAAGTTCTAACCAAAACTCTATATGGACAGCTAAGCGTTAAACTTTATCTGCTCTTCTGAAATTGCTGCGCACAAAATTAGTACTCCTAAATTTTAATACGAATTATACTCAGATGCAACTGAAATATGTGTCTATGTTTAACCTCTACACTAATTCTATGTATCCACTCTACAAATGGTGTGGGTTCACTATTCATCGCAACCGATTCAGCTATTTGTTATACACTATGGTCACCAGAGGTTTGTGTCTGCGCTTCTCGGTACAAGGTACATGTTCTGTAGCTAGTTGCCGCTAGATGGGTCTCCCAAGCATTATCTAAGTGAGGATAAAGGGCTCATTAATGGTGACTTATAACCGTAAAACCATAACCAGATAAAACAGATGATCGAACCTACCTTATGGAAATCAATGTAATCGATTAATGGTGCCATACCATAACGCTAACGCCATAACCATACCATAGCCAACCAATTGGTTTTTGGTTTTTCGCCATATCCATAACCTAAAAGTATTTGAGTTGCTGAATTTATTTTTTTGATTTTATTTATTGTTTTGGATACGTTTTGAGTAAGATACTTATTTTTTATGGAATATGTTTGTAATTTTTTGCGTTTTCTTCATTTTTATGAAATTTTCACTATTTTTAGGTTAAGGCACCATTAATAGATCACATTTGAGATGGTTATGGATACTATGGCGTTAGGGTTAAGGAAGTTTAATTAGCCCTTAAAGCACTTTTTTACGCGGAAACGTAACGTATATACGTGTAAAAAAAACACGGCTTAAGTCAAACAAATGTAAACAAACGAATTAACCCTATGTGGTGCATGTTATCACTGATGTTAAGCTGCCGGGCAACGCACAAAATTTGCTTGATGGTTACCTAGCAACGTGTAGTTGTGTGCGTATCGGGCGATGTCGTGTCACACGTATTTGTTGTCGGCTTCGCGTTGATGAAAATCAATATTTTCAGATTTTTTCGCTTGACAGCTGGTCTATTTGACCGTGGTGGACGTGGTTGACAAGCATTAATGTGTTAGTTTTGTGAGAACGTGCAATGAGCAAGATCGCGGAAAAAAAAGTTTTACGTTGCGGTTTATTGAAACCTACGAATGCTTACCAGCATTGTGGAATATAAAGTGTGAAGCATATTCCAACCATGCATATGCAATATGATATTTTTTCATCCACAATATTTTTTTTATTTTCTTTCTTTTTTTCCGCCAAAACAACTGCAGTTACAAGCAATAAAAATCGTCATCCGATGACATGTTTACGTCCGCATGCTACGAATTTTCATTAAAAATGGCGCTTGATGCTTTCTGCTTGTGTGGTGACCGGGCAAGCGACAATCACCCGAAACGCACACAATTACACGTTGCTATGGTAACCATCAAGCAAATTTTGTGCGTTGCCCGGCAGCTTTAGATTTTCACATTTTACCTTGATGACAGTATTATCTATTGCCGTAATCCAGTGAGTTTTACAGCTCCGACTCACGCTCAATTCTCACGGAAATGCTCTGGATCATTGAGAGACTTGAGAAGCAGATATCGTGATATTTTCGCACACGTGAAATGTGATAGGCAGATGTCGCCGCTGTTTTTCATTCAACTCTGTGGCGTCGCAGCTAGAACGCGAACAGTTGAAATCAACGGGAAACGTTCAAATTTGTTTAGTTAATGATTTCCCATACGTTTATTTCTAAAGAAATACATAAATTAATACAACATTGAATATTAGGCACATTTTCTGAAATACTCATCGCAGTTCACGTCCTCCTTCTTAACTTGTTGCGTGGCATTCAACGACTTTTAAAATAAGCAATTGAGCTCGTACGAAGGAGAAACGCAAAGTGTGGTGAGTTTACATGAATATTTGAACATTGAGAACAACAATTGTAATGACAGTCAGTGTTGCCAGGTTAGCCTTTTCGAGGCTAGATTTAGCCTTTTTTTTGCCTTTAGCCTCGAAATTTTGGGTTTAGCTTCGTGAATTTTTTCTAGCCTTTTTTACTTTTTAATAATTTCTAAAATAAAATAATTTGAATAGTTCCTGTGAACACCTAATACCTAATAATATGAGTTCTCTACAAAAGATTAACCCTTTTTCTGCTGAAAATTCGTTGAAAGTTTCAAATCCAGATGTATTTTCTTACTTTGAAAAAGAGAAGTATAGTTATTCTTCAAGTCAAATAGCATTAATAGAGCTGCAGTGGCGAAAACTTATAACTATACAATGGAAAAATGTACACTCCACTATGCAATTTTGGTCGGAAGTCCGAGAATTCATATTTAGCTTTTTAGTATTACCACTCAGTAACGCGGAGGTTGAAAGAATTTTTAGTGGCATGAAAATTCTGAAAACTAAATTAAGGGACAAACTAAAAATTAAAATGATTAATGCGCTGCTTAATATTAGATGCGCGTAAAAACGCTTATCTAAATGTTGTAATGATTTTGAAATTACCGATGATCTCATATCTATGGTAAATAGCCAAACTTTATACGCAGACTTAAGCTCTTCTATTTCTTCAGACGGGGAATATTTTATATAAATAATTAGTTTGTAATATATTTGTTTTGTGTATATACACATATAAATAAAAAAAAAATAAATGTAAGGCGCGATAACCTCCGAAGAGATCGAAGGCCGAGCTTCTCTTCCAATTTGCATCGTGCTCCTCTTGATTTTCCCTACAAATTGGCCGGACGGGACCTACATGTTTTATGCAGACTCCGAACGGCATCTGCAAGGCAGATGAGTTTTCACTGAGAGCTTTTCATGGCAGAAATACACCCGGAGCGCTTGCCAAACACTGCCGAGGGGCAAACCCGCTTAGAAAAATTGTCTTCTAATTGAAAAACCTTATTTATAAAATTTTGATGTTGCTTTGCCCGGGGTGCGAACCCAGGGCATACGGTGTGATAGGCGGAGCACGCTACCATCACACCACGGTGGCCGCACATATGCAGTCATTTAAGGTAATTCCATGTGCTAGTCAAGGAAAATGTGCCTGATATGTTTTGAAACAAGAAGTTATGTTTGAGTTATGGTTATAAGTTTTTATTTACAAATGTGTAAACTAAAATATAAAAAAAATTTTATGAATTAACCAAAAAAATTGCTGGCCTTTTTTTAGCTTCTTTTTTTTCTAAATTTAGCTTTTTCTAACCTTTTTTTTTTGCCAATCTAGCTTCTTTTTTGTTCATCACCTGGCAACACTGATGACAGTAAACGAAATAACAGAAGGAAAGGAAATACTCTTGCCAGTGTTCGGTATATAAATGAAGCAAACTTATCGATGGTGGATTCATAACATCCCCTACCCCGTGAATCACTATTAGCGTTTTCTTTTCTGAAATAAATTGTTGCCTAAGTAAATGGTAAATCCTTAATAGTGTTACTCCTACCCCAAAAAGAATTAGAGGGTTTAAAGAAATTGTGGAAGATAATAGGTATGGAAAGGGAACCCACAATTGAGGATATTATAAACCCCACTACCAGGGTGGAAGAAATAATGCGTATGATGAGGAGAGTGTTCCCCAACGATGCCAAATGTTAAGTAGCATCTGAAAAAAAATATATATTAAAAGTTCGTTTAATACAAATAGATAAGAATATTTCCAAATCTAATATATATTGTTACGAATATTAGCAAAACTAAGGAGTGCTGCCAACTCTAAGCCGATGCTAATCAGTGACGTGAATGCACATCAATAATTCAATCATCATGTATCTACATAAACGAAACAATAACTGCGTCTACATATATGTACCATGTACGTATACGAGCAGCGGAGAGTCAATGCACAAATACATGCATATATCTGTGATACTCCTATAAGTATGCAATGAGAAAAACTATAAAATTGTGCAATTGTAGTTACAGCTGAGAAGTTTGAGAGCTCATGGACAATGCTAGTAGATTCTAGAAGATGCGAACGAGGAAACCAAAGAGTATAAAAGGCGACAGATGTAGAGGCGCTGTAATTCAGTTTGATTTGAGTTGTAAAGCAGTTTCGATTAAGACGATATCTAGCGAGCAATAGCAGTATTATTTTGAATAGTAGAGTTTCATTGAGCTATCAATCAGTGTGGTTATTAAGCAAGCTATTCGTTGCACAGTTTGAGTGTTATTGTGAAGTACTTTAATAAAGGCCATTTTGCATTATTACAAATTGGAGTTATTTATTCAACAGTTTAGTGATTTGAACTTAGCAGAGGATTGCAAATAAGAGGATTTGCAGCAAATTCATTACAATATTATAAATGGCAAAGTTTGGATGTTTAGATGTTTGGATGTTTGGATGTTTGTCCAGACGTTTGTCTTTGTGACTCTATCACGCAAGAACGGCTGGACCGATATCCGGGATTCCGTCGGGGTAATTTCGGGACTTTTTCGGGCTAATACGGGATCATTTGGGACCCTTCCGGCATCACTTCTGGATGGATTTTGGGATCTGTACGGGAACCCATCAGGGTTATTTCTGGACTTTTTCGGGACTATTTCTGGACCATTTGGGGACCCTTTAGGGATCATTCCATGACTTTTTCTGTATTATTTCGTGATCAATTCTTGATCGTTTGCCGGATCCATCAGGGTCATTTCGGGACCATGTTGGGATCATTTGGGGACCCTTCCGAGGTCATTTCTGGATCCGTACAGGATTCCGTAGGAGTCATTTTGAGATTTTTTTTGTTACTTTTTCGGAATAGTTATGGAACCCTTCCGGGATTACAGCTGGATCAGTGCGGGATCCCATCGGGGTCATTTTCGGACTATTCCGGGATCATTTTGGGACCCTTCCGGAATAATTTCTCTATGGCTTTCGCGATCCGTGGTGGACCCGTCGGGGTCATTTCGGAACTTTTTCTGCATAATTAAGAACCCTTCCTGGACTGTTTTCGAGATCCGTCCGGGAGCCCGTCAGGGTAATTTCGGAACTTTTTCGGGACTATTTTGCGATCACTTTTGTACCCTTCAGGTATCATTTCTGTGTAGTTCTCCGGATAAGTCTGGAATCGAGTCGTTGTCATTTCGGGTGTTTTTGAGACTCTTACGGAACTTCGCGGATCCGTCCGCGATAGCGTCGGGATCATTTCGTGGCTTTTTCGGGATAACTTCGGGATCATTTAGGGAACATATCAGGTTATCAGCTCATTTAGTTCTTTTTTTTACTCAATTACAAAAATAAAATGCATTAGACAGAAAAAATGTTTAAGCAGATAACTTGATAAGCAGGCTAACGTGAATAGCCCATATATCTTATTTTCTCCTTGCGGACGGGGTCGCGGGTAAAGGCTAGTATATTATAAACTACACTAAGAAAATTTTTTTTTTTTGGAATTTAAAATTTTTTTTTTTTAAATATTTTTAATCAACAATATCCACAAAATAAAAAGTCATAAAACAAAATATCTAACTTCTTATTAAAATTAGAAAACTTTCAAGATGTCTTGGTGGACAAAAATAGCCCAAGGCATTATGGTAGCCATAGCTGGCTACGAGGTAGGGAAAGAAAGCTCTGAAACAACAAATAGCAAGATAATCAAGTATGAGCCACCAACTAAGGTAAATACAGAAAATACTCCGAACATCCCAGATGTTTGGTTAGCAGTTATAGGTTGTGTATTCATGCTATTGATCATCACAATAGCTATGATGCTCAAAAACTATATGAAGCACAAATTTAGGCAGGTAAAACCCGCCACAACTCGTATCTAAGAAACACCAGTTTTTGCAACCCATTACCTAAACCAAACCCAAAGCTGAGGAAGAGCGATAAACAATTCAAATAAATCTCAAATAGTAAACCTAAAAATGTCACAATCGACAGTAAAGGCAACCCTGCCTAAAGCGAACAGCAAATCAAAAATTCGTATAATTCCTTTGAAGGCTCCTGACAAAAATAGTCACGAAGCAATATAAAGTTCTAGGACAGTGGAAATAGGCAAAAACTAAGAACAAGAAAAATTTTAAAAACCAGCCCATAACAACAAAAAAGAAAAGAATGAAGAAAAGTCACAAAGAGAACCTATAAAAATATAAGTGAAGCGCGCTATATAAATTTGCAGCAATAAGACATGTCGCGCTCCTAAAATGGTAGCGTAAGAAATACAAGCAACCTGATTGTAGATGATAAAATTGACTTAAGACAATTACTTATCAGGCTGTACACACGTTGTACAAATGCCGCCAATCCAGGACTTGAAACTTTTAAGAAAAACACAGTTGTCCTGAGGGAAAAATAATTTAATATTTACTCGAGTAGGCAAATTTAAAATAATAAAAGTAGGTACCCAAATTCTCTAAGATCAAACAATTGCACAAACCCAAAAAGGTTGTGAAAGTGACAAATCCCGGTATAGAAATAAAAATAAATTCTTCATAAAAGTCATGACGATTTTGTCTTGGTGGCCGCCGCAGAAATCACATGACAAATAAGATCAAAAATATTGCTGGAAAATAGGGAAATTATTAAAAATTTAAAGATACGAAAATCTTTTTTTGCACCCACTGTACCTTCCACTTATCCATTAATAAAACTACTCCGCTATTCCATCAGCAACCCCCTCTATTATATATACAATTTATTACAGATTTACCTAATTATGAAAAAAAATAAGGTCAAGTAAAAAAAATTCTTTTTTCCTTGAATAAAAATTAAATAAATACGATCATTTATTACCTAAGTCTCATAAGGTCATATTTTTACATATTAGGAAAGTATTCTACTTTAGCCCCAATAGATTAGAAAATATTAATAGCAAAATTGTTTTTTCTCTAACCCTAGGTAGATAAATAATAAAAATTATTCAATAACTTATATACATAGAAAAATCTTGATAGGAAAATAATTTGCATAAGTTACTAAATAATAGTAGGATAAAAATAGTAGGAATTATAAAAATAATTTAGAAACTAGTAATAGAAGCAATAAATAAGGAATTAGTAGTCCATCTAAGATATCTCTTGGAAATAATCTAAAAATAAATATTCCAATCTATTCAGTAATAATTAGTATCTAAGCAATTGAAAACAAATTTTTTTTCTGTTTCATATTTCCATATAAATATTAGAAAATAATTTCAAAAAAACAAAGCGGATTTTAGATAGGTCGACACATTTAAAATTCGGCTATAAAATATATACAATAAGTAAAATAATCATTAAACTTAAAATTTTGAAAAAAAGGGATATGCATAAAATGTAAACAATAAAAATATCAAGGTCAGCAAATCAGAAACAAAGCAAACAACCTCTTTCACTACAATATCAAGTTACAGTAAAATATCAAAATCATTAAAATTACGACAAAGAGTCTTATACAATTGTTCACAAAACAATTATATAACCCTCGTTTTCTAAGGCGGATGGTGTAGCATTATGCGTCATACCCACCTATGTAATACACTTGCGGCATTACGCATCATGAACTTCTATGCCAAATACATTTTAGTAATAATCATATTACAATATTATACAACATAAATTATTGAACTAACCCAGCGGTTAGCTAACATCAATGGAATGCCGAATATGAAACCCTTGTCCGTTCACAGCTAATAAATTCTGCTTATTATTTACATACAACCAATAATGGGAATTAACCAAATACTCACATTGATCTGCTGACTTTGCAAGCATTCATACAAATCTACATGTATGCATAGCATTAACCAAATTACTTGCATTGATCTGCTGACGTTGCAAACAGGCATACAAATCTACATGTATGCAAGCATGCATACAAATCTACATGTATGCAAGCATGCATACAAATCTACATGTATACAAAGCATGTATACAAACCTACATGTATGCATACCCCATTATCAATGTACATATTTTTAGTTTATTAGTATTTAGATAATTATGAATGTATAGGTTAAGTAAATAACTATAAAAGAGAAAGAATTTATTTAATAAAAGGAATTAATGTTTGACTACCAAACCTTTCACATCTTTTATTCCAAATCAAACATTTCAATTTCACCTCACCATATTCACTCATCTCCTGCGAAGACAGTCACCTTGTAGCGGTACAGGGGCTTATGCCGATCGCATTCGATACTAATTGGCCAGATGGGAGCGGCGCAACCGCGCTCACCTGACAGATGTGGTCGAATGCTATCGGTAACCAGGAACTGTCACCTCCTAATCCAGGGTGTCATGCGTCACCGTGCCCATTGGACTGGTTTACAGCCAGGAGGTCCACAACACCGGCTGTATTATAACGGCGCCTCCCTAACAGCGGGCCACCTTGGGGAGTAATCATGGCCTTACCGCGTCAAGGGGCTCTGCCGCGGCGGACCAACCCAGTTCCCCAGATAAATAATTTGACAACTACGCTTGCCACGTCAAGCATGTTGTCGTACGACAAAAATGAAGAAAAACAAAAACCAAAACCAAAACAACAACAAAAAACCAAACAACAACAGCAACGAAACAAAGAAAACGGGCTCCAAGAAGAGCAGCGGGCAAAGCAGTAGCAGGCCACGCAAGTACTACAGGAAATTCCTGGAGAGCCTCTCGAGAGAGGAGGCAATGCTCTTCTTAGAGCATATGAGGGACGACGAATCTCCCTCCACCAGCGCTGGAGTGCGCAGAGAACCGGCTCTTAAACCCGCGAACCCAAAGGGTAACACAAATACCCAAGAAAAGCAACGCGGGCCAAAAGAGCATAATAAGCAAAAGGCGACGAAACCCGCGATCCCCAGAGGCATCTCGGCCACTGGTGAGCAGCGCGGGCAAATCAAGAAAGGGGAGCAGGAGGGACAGGCGTCGAGCAATAAACCCGCGAACCATGGAGGGCCCAGTACCACCATAGAGCATCGCGGGCCTCCCGAGGAAAGAGGTACAGCAACTAAACGTTGCTCCGACGGTACCTCTACACATACGAGAGAAGGTGGCAACAACCATCCTAGCAGGCCCTCTAGAGAGCCGAGTAAGCATGGGCGATCACCGTCGAAGCATGATTGTGGAAGCAGCTCACAAGGCAGCTGCGATAGGTCCCAGAAAGGGAACGACACCAAACGAAACCGGGAAGAGTGAAGGCCCAACAGAAGGCATAACAGAGGGAGGCAACCTGCACTACCACCACCGGGCAGACCAGAATCGCTTACAGACAAATGGCACCTGGGACTAAGTGGGTCAGGTATAAAATGGTATCTCCGATACCTTGAGGAGGGCCTGTCGCCCAGGGAGGCAAGAGCCAGGGCAGACGAGCACAGGCATAAACCAGCCAACGAGCAGAGATCAGCGACCGCCGAACGGATAAATAGAAGCGAAAGTAGAGCACAGCCAGCGGCAGCTGGCCAGCATACACCCGGTCCCGCTGAAAAGCGTAGGATCGGGCAGATCACACCGGAGGAAACTCCCAGCTCAAAAAGGCAACGGGCCCATGCTCCGAAGAACACGGCAACCATGCGCCGGGACAATTTGGCCAGGGCGACCGGTTTACCCACTGAGACAGCACCAAGGCAGCAGAGCTACTCGGACGCCCTCAGGGGTATCCGAGTGGATGTGCTGCCCAGGAACTACCCAGCGGATGCCCTCAGTCAAGAGGACCTGACGATTCTCCAGGAACAGATAATGGAGGGAGTGCTCAGGGGGTGTGTGCATGCCCTAATATTTTGCGGAGTGTATTTCAGAGCAGGGCTCCTCGTAGACTGCGAGGATGAGAGAACAGCGAAGTGGTTCGAAGAGGTAATACCAACACTCGAGGGGTGGACAGGGCCACCATTATGTACCAGGCGCGGGGATGATATACCGCCCACACATAATGTGACAATGTTCCTCCCCAGGAGTGCGAAACGCCCCAAAGAATTTGTGATCCGGCTCCTCGCGAACCAAAACAAGGGCCTCAAAATGCAAAGGTGGCGCATCATAAACTGTAGCGCGGAAGAAACGGGCCTACGTCTCGACGTGGGCATTGACGAGGAATCTTACCAGCTCATTCGTAGGAATGGTTTGAAGCTGCATTACAGATACGGCTTGATCCATGTGAGACCTTGGAAGCAACCAGGCAACAGTGAGCGGCCGGAAGAAAGGGCGGAGGCAGAAGGCGTCGACAAACACGAGACGTCGGACGAGGACATGTGGGACGCAAGCACCGACACCATCCGAGCGTGTAAGTCCACAAACCCTCCCGCCGCAGCAAGCGGAAGCGATGCAATCGCACAGCCAAGGGATGATGAAATCCCTACCACACAGGAGCTCATCGAGGGCTTGAACCTCCAGGAGCTGGCATTAAATAAGCAGGACGATAGCGAGAGCGGGTTGTCGGATTACGACGATCCGATAAGGCCGGCCGGGCCAAAATGACCGGCATAAGTATCCAGGTAGCCCAGATCAATCTCCATCACGCCATTGCAGCCTCGGCTGTACTGGCGAGGAAGTTTGCCTCGGATGATCTGGGCATTGCCGTCATACAGGAACCTTGGTTATACAAGGGACATGTGAGGGGCCTTAATGTGAGTAATAGCAAAGTAAATTGGGATCTCTCCCAGGAGAGACCTAGAGCATGTGTAATGCGTAAAACAGATATTAACTATTTTTGCATTACAGAGTTTTTAAGTCGAGATTTGGTGGCGGTGCAAATCGATGCAAAGATCAATGGGGACGACTCCAGTATTGTGCTAGCCGCAGCCTATTTCCCGGGGGACGACAACATGGTCCCCCCAGATAACGTACAGAAGCTGGTAGCTCACTGCAGAAGAGCGAAACTTCCTCTAATCATAGGAAGCGATGCTAACTCCCACAATACGGAATGGGGCAGCAGTGATACCAACCAAAGGGGTGAGTGTTTGCTAGAATATATAGCCAGCAATGATTTAAGTATATACAACGTCGGGAGTAAACCGACGTTTGTTATGAGAGCTAGGGCAGAAGTCCTTGATATAACACTCGGCAACAACCTAACTGAGAATATGATCTCGGAATGGAGGGTCTCAGAAGAACCCTCCCTTTCGGACAACAGAATCATAAGGTTTGAGCTGGGCGCTGTATCGGGGCAAACCAACCCTAGAAGAAATCCCATGAAAACAGACTGGGACAGCTACAAAAGTATTATAGAAGCTAACATAGATAGCCTTAAGAGTAAAGGCAGAAGTACCAATTGTATCGAAATGGAGGGCAGGGTGGAAAGGGCAAATCAAATAATGATAGATGCCTATAACTCCAGTTGCCGTGTCTCCTTGATTAAGGATAAGAAGGCAACCCCCTGGTGGTCTTATGACCTGACGTTGCTAAGAAGGAAAGTCAGGAAACTCTTTAACGAGGCAAGGAGAACCGGCAACTGGGAGGAATATACCCAAAATCTAACTAAGTACAATAAGGAGATAAGAAAAGCAAAAAGGGAAAGTTTTAGGAATTTCTGTGAGGCAATTTCCAGCACGCCTGCAGCGGCAAGGCTACACAAGGCCCTAGCCAAAGAGCAGAGACAGACAAACCTAGCAATTAGGCTCCCAGACGGTACCTATACCGAAACGGTGGAAGAGCGAGCAAAGGCCTTGCTACAAGCGCATTTTCCTGAGGCCTCCCCGCAAGTACCGGAACCTGTATTCACCAGAGTTAGACCAACCCCATCGGACTGGCAACTAGCCAACTCCCTCTTTTGTGAGGCCAGAGTCAGATGGGCAGTGGAATCTTTTGAGAAACACAAATCTCCGGGGGTGGATGGCATCTACCCGGCGCTAATGCAGCAAGGGACACAGATCATCCCACATCTCGCCAGGATCATGAGAGATAGCCTGGCACTGGGATATATACCCACGATGTGGATAAGAGCAAGAGTAGTATTCATACAAAAAGTAGGTAAAAAGGACTATTCACAAGCAAAGTCCTTCAGACCAATAAGTCTAACCTCCTTTGTCTTGAAGGCAATGGAAAAGATAATAGACCAAGAAATCAGATCGAACGCCCTCAAGAGCTGGCCCCTACATTATAGCCAGCATGCCTACAGAGCGGGTAGGTCCACGGACACAGCTCTGTACCAGTTAACATCGGGGTCATTTCAGGACTTTTTCGGGATCATTTGGGGTACCTTCCGGCATCATTTCCAGATGGTTTTGGGATATCCGTCCGGGATCCCCTCGGGCTCAATTCGGGACTTTTTCTGGACTGATACGGGATCATTTGGGGACCTTTTCGGCATCATGTCTGGATGGTTTTCGGGATCCGTCCGGGTCATTTGGGGACTATCAGGGATTCCTTTGGGCACATTTATGGCATTATTTCTGGATAGTATTTCTGGATCATTTCGGGACTATTTTGGGATCATTTGGTGTATTTTCCGGTATCATCTCTGAATGGTTTTCGGGATCCGTCCGGGTCATTTCGGGACTATTAGGGATTCCTTTCCTCCCAGGAGAGACCTAGAGCATGTGTAATGCGTAAAACAGATATTAACTATTTTTGCATTACAGAGTTTTTAAGTCGAGATTTGGTGGCGGTGCAAATCGATGCAAAGATCAATGGGGACGACTCCAGCATTGTGCTAGCCGCAGCCTATTTCCCGGGGGACGACAACATGGTCCCCCCAGATAACGTACAGAAGCTGGTAGCTCACTGCAGAAGAGCGAAACTTCCTCTAATCATAGGAAGCGATGCTAACTCCCACAATACGGAATGGGGCAGCAGTGATACCAACCAAAGGGGTGAGTGTTTGCTAGAATATATAGCCAGCAATGATTTAAGTATATACAACGTCGGGAGTAAACCGACGTTTGTTACGAGAGCTAGGGCAGAAGTCCTTGATATAACACTCGGCAACAACCTAACTGAGAATGATCTCGGAATGGAGGGTTTCAGAAGAACCCTCCCTTTCGGACAACAGAATCATAAGGTTTGAGCTGGGCGCTGTATCGGGGCAAACCAACCCTAGAAGAAATCCCATGAAAACAGACTGGGACAGCTACAAAAGTATTATAGAAGCTAACATAGATAGCCTTAAGAGTAAAGGCAGAAGTACCAATTGTACCGATATAGAGGGCAGGGTGGAAAGGGCAAATCAAATAATGATAGATGCCTATAACTCCAGTTGCCGTGTCTCCTTGATTAAGGGTAAGAAGGCAACCCCCTGGTGGTCTTATGACCTGACGTTGCTAAGAAGGAAAGTCAGGAAACTCTTTAACGAGGCAAGGAGAACCGGCAACTGGGAGGAATATACCCAAAATCTAACTAAGTACAATAAGGAGATAAGAAAAGCAAAAAGGGAAAGTTTTAGGAATTTCTGTGAGGCAATTTCCAGCACGCCTGCAGCGGCAAGGCTACACAAGGCCTTAGCCAAAGAGCAGAGACAGACAAACCTAGCAATTAGGCTCCCAGACGGTACCTATACCGAAACGGTGGAAGAGCGAGCAAAGGCCTTGCTACAAGCGCATTTTCCTGAGGCCTCCCAGCAAGTACCGGAACCTGTATTCACCAGAGTTAGAACAACCCCATCGGACTGGCAACTAGCCAACTCCCTCTTTTGTGAGGCCAGAGTCAGATGGGCAGTGGAATCTTTTGAGAAACACAAATCTCCGGGGGTGGATGGCATCTACCCGGCGCTAATGCAGCAAGGGACACAGATCATCCCACATCTCGCCAGGATCATGAGAGATAGCCTGGCACTGGGATATATACCCACGATGTGGATAAGAGCAAGAGTAGTATTCATACAAAAAGTAGGTAAAAAGGACTATTCACAAGCAAAGTCCTTCAGACCAATAAGTCTAACCTCCTTTGTCTTGAAGGCAATGGAAAAGATAATAGACCAAGAAATCAGATCGAACGCCCTCAAGAGCTGGCCCCTACATTATAGCCAGCATGCCTACAGAGCGGGTAGGTCCACGGACACAGCTCTGTACCAGTTAACATCGGGGTCATTTCAGGACTTTTTCGGGATCATTTGGGGTACCTTCCGGCATCATTTCCAGATGGTTTTGGGATATCCGTCCGGGATCCCGTCGGGCTCAATTCGGGACTTTTTCTGGACTGATACGGGATCATTTGGGGACCTTTTCGGCATCATGTCTGGATGGTTTTCGGGATCCGTCCGGGTCATTTGGGGACTATCAGGGATTCCTTTGGGCACATTTATGGCATTATTTCTGGATAGTATTTCTGGATCATTTCGGGACTATTTTGGGATCATTTGGTGTATTTTCCGGTATCATCTCTGAATGGTTTTCGGGATCCGTCCGGGTCATTTCGGGACTATTAGGGATTCCTTTCCTCCCAGGAGAGACCTAGAGCATGTGTAATGCGTAAAACAGATATTAACTATTTTTGCATTACAGAGTTTTTAAGTCGAGATTTGGTGGCGGTGCAAATCGATGCAAAGATCAATGGGGACGACTCCAGCATTGTGCTAGCCGCAGCCTATTTCCCGGGGGACGACAACATGGTCCCCCCAGATAACGTACAGAAGCTGGTAGCTCACTGCAGAAGAGCGAAACTTCCTCTAATCATAGGAAGCGATGCTAACTCCCACAATACGGAATGGGGCAGCAGTGATACCAACCAAAGGGGTGAGTGTTTGCTAGAATATATAGCCAGCAATGATTTAAGTATATACAACGTCGGGAGTAAACCGAGTACGAGAGCTAGGGCAGAAGTCCTTGATATAACACTCGGCAACAACCTAACTGAGAATGATCTCGGAATGGAGGGTTTCAGAAAAACCCTCCCTTTCGGACAACAGAATCATAAGGTTTGAGCTGGGCGCTGTATCGGGGCAAACCAACCCTAGAAGAAATCCCATGAAAACAGACTGGGACAGCTACAAAAGTATTATAGAAGCTAACATAGATAGCCTTAAGAGTAAAGGCAGAAGTACCAATTGTACCGATATAGAGGGCAGGGTGGAAAGGGCAAATCAAATAATGATAGATGCCTATAACTCCAGTTGCCGTGTCTCCTTGATTAAGGGTAAGAAGGCAACCCCCTGGTGGTCTTATGACCTGACGTTGCTAAGAAGGAAAGTCAGGAAACTCTTTAACGAGGCAAGGAGAACCGGCAACTGGGAGGAATATACCCAAAATCTAACTAAGTACAATAAGGAGATAAGAAAAGCAAAAAGGGAAAGTTTTAGGAATTTCTGTGAGGCAATTTCCAGCACGCCTGCAGCGGCAAGGCTACACAAGGCCTTAGCCAAAGAGCAGAGACAGACAAACCTAGCAATTAGGCTCCCAGACGGTACCTATACCGAAACGGTGGAAGAGCGAGCAAAGGCCTTGCTACAAGCGCATTTTCCTGAGGCCTCCCAGCAAGTACCGGAACCTGTATTCACCAGAGTTAGAACAACCCCATCGGACTGGCAACTAGCCAACTCCCTCTTTTGTGAGGCCAGAGTCAGATGGGCAGTGGAATCTTTTGAGAAACACAAATCTCCGGGGGTGGATGGCATCTACCCGGCGCTAATGCAGCAAGGGACACAGATCATCCCACATCTCGCCAGGATCATGAGAGATAGCCTGGCACTGGGATATATACCCACGATGTGGAGAAGAGCAAGAGTAGTATTCATACCAAAAGTAGGTAAAAAGGACTATTCACAAGCAAAGTCCTTCAGACCAATAAGTCTAACCTCCTTTGTCTTGAAGGCAATGGAAAAGATAATAGACTAAGAAATCAGATCGAACGCCCTCAAGAGATGGCCCCTACATTATAGCCAGCATGCCTACAGAGCGGGTAGGTCCACGGACATAGCTCTCTACCAGTTAACATCTGCAATACAGAGGGCGTTCGAAACAGGGGAAACAGTGCTTTGCGCTTTCCTTGATATTAAGGGTGCCTTTGACAACACATCTCACGAAAGCGTAAACATAGCACTGCAGAGAAGTGGAGTTCAGGTGCCAATCCAGAGATGGATTGACAATCTACTCCGCACAAGAATCGCTGAAGCTCAAGTAGGCAGCAGCGCAGTTAAGGTTATTACAACGAGAGGGTGCTCCCAGGGAGGTGTCCTGTCACCCCTTTTGTGGAGCCTAGTAGTGGATGAACTCCTGCAAAAGCTATCAGACAGTGGCATAAGATGCCAAGGATATGCTGGCGTCCCTTCCGCCATCATTTCTGGATGGTTTTCGTGATCCGTCTGGAATCTCGTAGGGGTCATTTCGGGACTTTTTCGGCATCATTTGGGGTACCTTCCGTCATCATTTCTGGATGGTTTCCGGGATGCGTCCGGGATCCCGTCGCGGTCATTTCGGGACTTTTGCGGGATCATTTGTGGTCCCTTCCGCCATCATTTCTGGGTGGTTTTCGGGATCCGTCCGGGATCCCGTGTGGGTCATGGCGGGATTTTCTCGGGATCATTTGGGATCCCTTTCGGCATCATTTCTGGATGGTTTTCGTGATCCGTCCGGGATCCTGTCGGGGTCATTTCGGGGACTTTTTCGGGATCATTTGGGGTACCTTCCGGCATCATTTCTGGATGGTTTCCGGGATGCGTCCGGGATCCCGTCGGGGTCATTTCGGGACTTTTTCGGGATCATTTGGGGTCCCTTTCGCCATCATTTCTATATGGTTTTCGGGATTCGTCCGGTATCCCGTGTGGGTCATTTCGGGACTATCTCGGGATCACTTGGGATCCCTTTCGGCATCATTTCTGGATGGTTTTCATGATCCGTCCGGGATCCCGTCGGGGTCATTTGGGGACTATTTCGGGATCATTTGGGGTATCTTCCGGCATCATTCCTAGATGGTTTTCGGGATTCGTCCGGGATCCAATCGGGGTGATTTCAGAACTTTTTTGGGATCATTTTGGAGTACCTACCGGCATCATTTGTGGATGGTTTTCGGGTTGCGTCCGGGATCCCGTATGGGTCATTTCGGGACTTTTTCGGGATCATTTGGGGTACCTCCCGGCATCATTTCTGGATGGTTTCCGGGATGCGTCCGGGATCCCGTCGGGGTCATTTCGGGACTTTTTCGGCTCATTTGGGGTCCCTTCCGCCATCATTTCTGGATGGTTTTCGGGATCCGTCCGGGATCCCGTGTGGGTCATGGCGGGACTTTCTCGGGATCATTTGGGATCCCTTTCGGCACCATTTCTGGATGGTTTTCGTGATCCATCGGGGATCCCGTTGTGGTCATTTCGGGATCATTTGAGGTACCTTCCAGCATCATTTCTGGATGGTTTCCGGGATGCGTCCGGGATCCCGTTGGGGTCATTTCGGGACTTTTTCGGGATCATTTGGGGTCACTTCCGCCATCATTTCTGGATGGTTTTCGGGATCCATCCGGGATCCCGTGTGGGTCATTTCGGCACTTTTTCGGGATAATGGGGTCCCTTTCGGCATCATTTCTGGATGGTTTTTGGAATCCGTCCGTGATCCCGTCGGGGTCATTTTGGGACTATTGCGGGAACATTTGGGGTATCTTCCGGCATCATTTCTAGATGGTTTTCGGGATCCGGTGTGGTCATTTCGGGACTTTTTCGGGATCATTTGGGGTCCCTTCCGGCATCATTTCTGAATGGTTTTCGGGATCCGTCCGGGTCATTTCGGGACTATTAGGGATCCCTTTGGGGACCTTTATGGCATTATTTCTGGATAGTATTTCTGGATCATTTCGGGATCATTTGGGGTATTTTCCGGCATCATCTCTGTATGGTTTTCGGGATCCCGTCGGGCTCATTTGGGGACCTTTTGGGCATCATGTCTGTATGGTTTTTGGGATCCGTCCGGGATCCCGTCGGGGTCATTTCGGGGCTTTTTCGCAACTCATACGGGATCATTTGGGGACCTTTCCGGCATCATATCTGGATGGTTTTCGGGATCCGTCCGGGATCCCGTCAGGGTCATTTCGGGACTCTTTCGCGACCAATACGGGATCATTTGGGGACCTTCCCGGCATCATATCTGGATGGTTTTCGGGATCCGTCCGGGATCCCGTCGGGGTATTTTCGGGACTTTTTCGGGATCATTTGGGGTCCCTTCCGGCATCATTTCTGGATGGTTTTCGGGATTCGTCCGTGATCCTGTCGGGGTCATTTCAGGACTTTTTCGGGATCATTTGGGGTACCTTCCGGCATCATTTCCAGATGGTTTTGGGATATCCGTCCGGGATCCCGTCGGGCTCATTTCGGGACTTTTGCTGGACTGATACGGGATCATTTGGGGAGCCTTTCGGCATCATTTCTGGATGGTTTTCGGGATCCGTCCGGGTCATTTAGGGACTATCGGGGATTCCTTTGGGCACATTTATGGCATTATTTCTGGATAGTATTTCTGGATCATTTCGGGACTATTTCGGGATCATTTGGTGTATTTTCCGGCATCATCTCTGAATGGTTTTCGGGATCCGTCCGGGTCATTTCGGGACTATTAGGGATTCCTTTGGGCACCTTTTTGGCATTATTTCTGGATAGTATTTCTGGATCATTTCGGAACTGTTTCGGGATCATTTGGGGTATTTTCCGGCATCATCTCTGTATGGTTTTCGGGATCCCGTCGGGCTCATTTGGGGACCTTTTGGGCATCATTTCTGTATGGTTTTCGGGATCCGTCCGGGATCCCGTCGGGGTCATTTCGGGACTCTTTCGCGACGAATACGGGATCATTTGGGGACCTTTCCGGCATCATATCTGGATGGTTTTCGGAATCCGTCCGGGATCCCGGCGGTGTATTTTCGGGATCATTTTGGGTCCCTTCTGGCATCATTTCTGGATGGTTTTCGGGATTCGTCCGTGATCCCGTCGGGGTCATTTCAGGACTATTTCGGGAACATTGGGGTACCTTCCGGCATCATTTCCAGATGGTTTTGGGGATCCGTCGGGGATCCCGTCGGGGTCATTTCGGGAATTTTTCTCGACTAATACGGGATCATTTGGGGAGCCTTTCGGCATCATTTCTGGATGGTTTTCGGGATCCCGTCAGGGTCATTTCGGAACTATTAGGGGATCATATGGGGACCTTTATGGCATAATTTCTGGATAGTTTTCGGAATTCCCGACTGGGTCACTTCGTCCCTATTTCGGGATCATTTTGGGGTACCTACCGACATCATTTCTGTATGGTTTTCGGTATCCGTCCGGGATCCCGTCGGGGTAATTTCGAAAATTTGGGTCGCTTCCGGCATCATTTCTACAACAACAACATGGTTTTCGGGATTCGTCCGTGATCCCGTCGGGGTTATTTCAGGACTTTTTCGGAATCATTTGGGGTACCTCCCGGCATCATTTCTAGATGGTTTTGGAGATCCGTCCGGAATCCCGTCGGGGTCATTCCCGAAAATCGGGACCAATACGGGGTCATTTGGGGATCATTCCGGCATCATTTCTGGATGGATTTCGGGATCTGTACGGGAACCCACCAGGGTAATTTCGGGACTTTTTCGGGGCTATTTCGGGATCATTTGGGGACACTTTAGGGGTCATTTCGTGATCATTTGGGGACCCTTCCGGCATCATTTCTTGATGGATTGCCGGATCCATCAGGGTCATTTCGGGACCATTTTGGGATCATTTGGGACCCTTCCGGATCATTTCTGGATCCATGCGGGATCCCATCGTGGTTATTTTTGAACTATTTCGGTATCATTTTGGGACCCCTCCGAAATCATTTCTGTATGGTTTTCGCGATCCGTCGTGGATCCTTTCTTGGTCATTGCGGAACTTTTTCTTGACTATGTTGGGATAATTTAGGGCCCTTCCTGGATATTTCGGAACTTTTTCGGGACTATTTCGGGATCATGTTGGTACCCTTCAGGGATCGTTTCTGTGGGGTTCACTGGATAAGTCTAGACGCGTGTCGTTGGTATTTCGGGTTTTTTTTTGGTACTACTCCGGGAACTTCTGGAGACCCCTCCGGGGCATTTCTGCAGCGTTTTCGGGATGCGCCCGCGATAGCGTCGGGGTCACTACGTGGCTTTTTCTGGATAATTTCTGGGTCATTTGGGCATCCTATCAGGTTATCAGCTCATTTAGTTCTTTTTTTACTCAATTACAAAAATAAAATGCATTAGACAGAAAAAAATGTTAACTTGATAAGCAGGCTAACGTGAATAGCCCATATATTTCATTTTTTCCTTGCGGACGGGGCCGCGGGTAAAGGCTAGTAATCTACATTAAGAAAACAAGTCACCACTGGGAATTACCCAAAACGGTGCTTGTTATAACGGATCTACAAACATTTTTGTATTACAATTGCATGCCATAACGGAGCTACAAAACTGTAAAATGAAAATTAATTGCATTATTAGTTCTACCCAACATTTAATACAAATTCATGAAACATTGTATAAAAATTAATAATCACATGAATAAAACAAATTATCACATATGGTACCAGCTGGAATATTTAACAAATTAACACGACTTATGAGTAACCACAAATATGAGCTGCTATATAATTTGATACATACATACACATGCATTATTCACATGGTCAAACTTAAGTGACATTAAATATTTTGATTCATTCAACATAAAGGGACTAAATTAACATTTCTATGGCAATTGGAGGATGTCTGGGGCCACTGCCTTGGGCATGATGGGGGTACCACTTGCTGGATGGGAGTGAAATTATAATACCGACACAAAAATATAATTCACGAAGAATTACAAATCTTGAAAAAGCACATGGCAACAAGCCATATATCTAACAATTACAAGGAACAAAGTTGTGCTACGGGTTTTTACCATTGTAAATTTTACCAAGTAGCGCAACTAACAGCTGATCGCTCAAAATTAGCACACACGCACAAACATCACTAATGGGCCCCATTACGGAAATCTTTAGGGAAATTCAAGTTAAATTTTTAAACAGAGATAAAATGTTATAACTTTGGAATGTATAGCATCTAGGACACCTTAATTGCAGTAATTGAAAGAAAATGTTTGCTTATACTCAAGTATTTAATTATTTTTTTCTAAATTTATCTTTAATATTGATACTATGATTGAAGGTATATTAATCCAATGCAACTCTGCTCTTCCTACTGTTCTTCATTCCACTCCATTCGAGTGCCTTCTTTCCAGGGATGCACCCTAACGTTAAGCTAATCGTTTATCAAAAAATTTCCACCGTTTCCGCTGCAACACTTCGAAATATTAGCTATCATCCGGTGGCAAAATCCTGAAACGAAAAGCTTTCATTAACGTTAAAAACGTTAACAAAAACGTGATACTTTATGTTTGAATTGTGTGGGCAATGCTATAGCCATGGTGAAGCCGTAAGGTGGTAACGGCGAGCGGACATACACACACAAACTCCAAGTAACTTGTTTGTGTAATTCGTTGGTGGTAATGTCAAAAATACTCTGAGAAATGTTCGACTGTCAAAATTCATGAGAAAAGTTGCAATCAGCTTGGCTAATGCTTTCACCTTTAATGACTCCACCATCAATCAGCTTTGCCAGCATAGTTTGAAATTAATAATCAACATAAACGATTTGATTTCGTTTTGATATGGCAGAAAACGAAACAAAATCATTTCGTTAATTTGACGTGATTAATGTTAATAAACGAAACGAAATAACTTTGTTTCGTTTATTAACGTTAATTATCGTAACGAAATGATATCGGTTCGTTGGTTAAGCATGCCTGCTTCTTTCACTGTATTCGAGTGCCTTCCACCCTATTCGCAACATAACCTCAATTTAAGCTGCCAAACTATATAGTAAACAATGGTTATACGTTTGTTAACCTGACGACATAGATGAATGGATTTGCAACTCTTTGTTTCGAGAGAGCGCTGTCAAAATGCACATTTTTTATAACATTTATCAATGATGCCACTCCAAACAAAAATGAATAGATCTGAAAATGGGGATTTTTGACATACATTTCGGCGATTATAGTTTCAATCATTTAATAAAATGATAGTCGTAAAATATTTATTTTCTTAAAGTTATTTTACAATAATACGACTAGTTAGAGTTAAATATAAACAAATCTAAGTAAAATTTACATTTCGATTAAATTAATTAGTCAAATATTGTAACGCATTTAACTCGCAGTGAAAACCATATATTCTTTTGAAATTGCAGTAAATCGGACCTATGATATAATAGTTAACATTATTTAATGGATAGGGCTTATCCTACATGTCTGGCGTTCCAGGTTCTGTGATCAAAATGGACTGGTTGCATCGGAAGTTCATATTTACAAAACCTATTTTTAGTGATAACTTTTGAATGGAAAATAATATTTACCCTCCGCCTTCGAGCTAATAATACTTACACTAAAACAAGTATTTTAATCCTTTTTTCCATAATTTTTGAACGCTATTCTACAGTTGTAGGTCAAACTAAAGTTTACCAAAATTTTTGGCACGTTTTTCGTTTTGGTTGGCACATTTTTTGTTCTGGCACCCGCTTCAGCTGGCGCGAGGGATTTATCTGTGATTGTTGCCAGCAACAACTAGTTGTCGTGAGAGCGAAAATATTAGAGCGTAAGCAAAAGATTCGTATCAATCTAATCTATGCTGACGATTTAAGAGGCAATTTAAGGGTCCTCTTGCCATTTATTGGAATTGGAAGATTCAATTCCCAAAACCGGAAAAAAAAACCGGTCGAGCTTATTTCAATAAAACAAAAGATACAAGTTACATTTATCTACCTGCCATTATATTTAAGGGGAATTTTGCTAAAAATAAAACATGTCTGCTAACAAAGCCGTTTTAGCCATTTTTTGTATTTGATTGCCCAAGATTTATGCTCTACTACATTAATTATCTTCCCACTTCCAGAGCTACTTTAAATATGATTTTTAAGTTTTTACACCTAACCACCTCGATCCTTGCTTTGATGCTTTTTATTTTCTCCTTTCGAAATCTGGTTTCGAAGGGCCTTCTGTTTGAGTTTCCAAATCGGAACGATAGGTATATGGTCTTTTGCTTAATTGTGCTCACAATTGAAGGACTCGGGCCAGTTGCCATGGGAAAGCTCCTGGATACAGACTAGCACGTTTGAAAAGTCTCAGACCGTCAGATCTGATAAAATCAGCTTTGTGAGAATGGTTTTCATACGTTCTGCTCCTTTTCATACTTCTACCTTCTACGATCTAAATGGACCTGTAATAGGATTCAGAGAGTTGATAAGCGTAGTACAAAGCTTTACAGCTATACAGCTTCTGCAAACCAATTGTCAACCTCACTCACCCGAGGGCTATCCTGTTACGAATATGACTGTATTATACAAATATTTAGCAGGCGAGGGTTTGACGACCTCAAATTCTTCATAGGACTAGAAGATAGGGCGGGCATGGCTTAGAAGATTCTATATGGCGGTGTAAATTGTCCACGAGATGGTAGGACTTGTACCTTAATGGTGCTTTTTACTGGAACGTACCGGTTATATGTTCGGCAAAGGATCAGCTTTATAGCTGCATCAGCAACAACATGGATGTGGAAGCTGTGAAATAACATAAGTGTACAAGTAAGTACTTACTGTTCTTGACGTGTTGCTATCGCAATTGATGGTGTATTATTTAAAAATTAAATAAAAATGTGGTAGTGACTTCTACACCATATCCAGTTGTAAACGAAATGCGTCACTTGGAAATAAGAATAGTCAATTGTAAATGAGAAAACGTCATATGAAAATAAGAAGAGTTAATTTGTAAATGCGAAAGAATCACTTCGATATGAGAATGGTCATTTGTAAATGGGATAGCGTCAAAAGAAAATACGGAAGCGTAATTTGTATATGAGAATAGTCTGTTGAAAATAGTTAATTGTAAATGAGAAAGGGTCGGATGTAAAACGTCATATGGAAATGAGAAAAGCCAGGTGTTAATGAGAAAGCATAAACTGAATATACGAAAGCGCCACTTGTAATTGCTTGTACATTAATTTATTCGGTGTGATATCAGTGTCTGGAGTGTCCTCCATCGACCGACGTTTAGCATGAGGGCATGCGCTGCATCAGTAAGGTCAGTTTTACAACGATCTGAAGAGTAGACGAAAAATTTAAACTACTCAGTTTTGGTGGGTCATGCATTCGAGAATCGAGTCGGCGTTAGCTGATATTTAAAATGGCCAAACGAGAGTGCTGCATTTAGCACTGTACTCGCTTATGCTGATCCCCATCGAAACTCTGGAGAAAAGTAAAAAACATAGGTGCAGGGACAAATTTCCAAGATATGTCAGTGGGAACAATGTTAGGTTTTCACATCTTCATTTGACGCTTACTCACTTACAAGTTACTATTCTCATTTCCATATGACGTTTCGCATTTACAATTGACTATTCTCAATTAAAATCGACGCATTCTAATTTACACTTTATTATTCTCATTTCCATATGACGCTCTCCCTTTAACAACTTGCAATGGTGTAGTATCGTTGCTAAGACAATATCTAAAAATCAGCCTTTATAAAAAAAATCGACGTACCATACGGAAACTAGCACTTTCGGCCTCTGGCTCTGAGTAATGAAAATGTATTGCCGTAGATGGATCTGGAGACTATAATGAAATTGAGTACTTGTCATCTAAGGCTTCATTATTAATCATAACAACTGAGCTGTTACCCGCCCAGAGAATTTTTACGTCACGCTAGTTACTAAGTTTCGCGATAACTGACGCCAACTGCCAGCTTCAAGGGATACGAAGTCTTACTCCACCCCAATGGGAGACGTCCCCCCACCTAGACCATGACCGAGCTAACGATGCCTTTGGTCTTTTATTCGTTGCGATATCATAGCTGCGTAAAGCTCAGAATAAAACCTTGTTACGCACACGTAGTTCATGTTAAACGATTCCAGGGCTATCACTGGCGTTGGGAGATAACCTCGATACTGGTTGGTATGTATTTATCTTGAACGCCTTTTGGTGATTTGTCATACCGTGTTAAAATGGTCTCATGATGTTCTTGGTTCGTTCTCTCTCCGCTACTTTGGGTGGTTACTGTCAACCAACTACTACGCCTCATGGAATCAGAAGGCCACCAAGTAATCGCGTATGCAGATGACATCTGCGTCACCATGCGGGGAAAATTTCCGCAAACTCTTTGCAACTTAATGGAAGGGGCACTATACAAAATTTCGCACTGGGCCACAGCCACAGGTTTGGAAGTCAACCCAGATAAAACCGAGCTTTTCCTTTTCACGAGGAGGTACAAAGTACCAAATCTAACACCGCCAATAATTGGGGGTACGTTTTTAGCGTTTAGCGATCGAGTCAAGTATTTGGGAGTAATTCTGGATAGGAAGCTATTATGGAGTGACCATATAGTGGAACGATGCAAGGCAGCAGCAGCGCTGTTCACCTCCAAGAAAGTAATTGGCACCTCCTGGGGGTTCTCCCCTAAGGTTTGGTGGCCTGCACTAGCTAAAAGTACCTATCTTAAAGTGCTTCAAAACGTGCAACGGAGCTCGGAGCTCTGCATTACCGGGGCTTTGGGCTCCACTCCGTCTGAAGCACTTAACACAATGCTATACCTTCCACCTCTTGACCTGGTGGCGAAGGAAATAGCGGTCATCGCCGCTGTACGCATAAGGGAAAGAGGACTCTGGTCAAATGGATCTAGTGGACACGAAACAATCCTGAGCACGAACGCCCCAGTCCCAATACCGGTACGCACTGACTACTGCACGCCAAACGTTTTCGTCAAAAACTATAGTATATATACCATCGCGACAAGACTGGAATACCAGGCAACATATTCACGGATGGTTCTCTGCTTGACGGGTAGGTGGGAGCAGGCCTCTTTTTACCGGATCTGGGTCTAGAGGTCTCTTTTCGCCTACTAGATCACTGTAGTGTTTACCAAGCGGAAATTTTGGCAATACACAGGGCCCTGAATCATCTCGGGTCTATGCCTAAGGATGGTAGGTAGGTAGGTTGAACTGGCCGGTCCATGAGGACCTCACATAGTCCGTAGTGTTACCAGAAGTTTGTTTTAACAACCAAACTGAAAAACCCTATCAAAAACCAGGACCTATGTTATAAAATAACTCCGTCCTCTTGGCAAATACTAGAAGCTTCCTAGGACTTAAGCCACTTGCTGCTTCTAGATCTGACAGCTGTATCACTCCTAATAGCTGGAGTCTTAGCCTGGCAAGTGCAGGGCACGAGCACAGAACGTGCTCGATCGTTTCCTCCTCCAACCCGCACTTCCTACATCTGTTATCACTGACCAAGCCTAGTTTAAAGGCATGTGACGCCAAAAGGCAGTGTCCAATCAGAATACCCGTCATGAGTCTACAGTCCTCTCTTTTGAATGATATGAGCAACTGTGTTAGTCTAAGGTTGTAAGACCTACTCATAATCTTCGACACTTTACAGCCCCGCACTTGAACCCACGCCTTTCCCGCTTGGTCGATCATGTGCACCTCTCGCATTCGCTTAACCTCGCCCAAACTAATTGGGATCAAGGGATGCGGCCTTTTTAGCTAGTTCGTCCGCTTTTTCATTCCCATCTATTCCCATATGCCCTGGGACCCAATATAGATGTATGCTTCTCCCTGTCCCGATTCACTCCAGAGACTGCTTACACTCTAACACGCATTTAGATGCTGTGCTATGCGAGATTATTGCCTTAATTGCTGCTTGACTGTCAATATAAAAGTTAACACGGTTGCAGCTTAAGCTATTCTCTTCCAGGGTTTCTACTGCTTTGGTTACGGCTAATATTTCCGCTTGGAAAACGCTTCATTAATCCGGCAGCCTGTAGGATCTGCTTATTTCCGTATCAGCGCAGTCTACCGCAGACCCTACTCCTTCCACTACTTTGGAACCATCGGTGTACACATGTATCGCCTCGTCCGCCATTTGCGCACCCTTGCGCCAACCGTCCACCTCTATTGTGGCCTTAAGATCTCCCTCGAAGCGCAGATAGGGAATCATGTAGTCTGTTCGTCTTGTGATTGATGACGCTATACTACTATGGTCATTTGGTCGGCGCTCAAGCTGCCCCGAAGCACCGAGCCTGGTTGCGGTCGTTAACGCTTTGTTCTTTGCTACCAGGTCTACAGGTGGGATGTGCAAAATGACGTACAGTGCAGCCGTCGGGGTTGTTTTCAGAGCTCCCGTAATGCTAAGCATCGATAGTCTGCATACCCCCTCTAATTTTTTGAGGTATGTTGTTTTTTGTGTGGCTTTCCACCAAACAAGAACTCCATAGTATAGAATAGGGCTTACAATCGCTGTAAAAACCCACTCACTCCACGTTGAGCTTCCATGACAGCTTACTGTCTAGGATGATTCTTAAATATTTTGTGCAAGGTTTCTCCTGTAAGGTCACCCCTCCTAACTTAGGCCTGGTCCAATTTGGGACCTTGTACCTCTTTGTAAACAAGACCATATCTGTCTTCTCCGCATTGACTTTCAACCCGACATTAGATGCCCAGGTATGAATATCGCGAAGCGCCCGATCCATCAAAGAGCTAATCGTTGCAACACACTTTCCACTTATGACAATTGCAACGTCATCTGCGTAAGCGGTAAGTTTTACGGGTCCCTCATTGAATTGCCTGAGCAGTTGGTTGATGACCAGCGTCCACAGCAGAGGTGATAGCACCCCTCCCTGCGGCGTGCCCCTGTCCACTGATTTCGTGGCCTCGTACAACCCCCATTGTGATGTAATCTTTCTGCAATTTAACATGCAGCCGATCCATCTGATTAAGGCAGGATGTACTTTAATGTAATTAAGACCATCCATAATCGCCCATTTTGCAACATTATTGAAAGCCCCGGCAATGTCCAAGAAGACTCCTAGAGCATACTCCTTATATTCCAGAGATTTTTCTATGCTTATTACCACCCTATGCAATGCGGTGTCTACCGACTTGCCTTTGGTGTACGCATGCTGTGTTGTGGAGAGCAGCTTTTCATCCACGTTGAACTTTATGTACACATCTATCAGCCTCTCAAAGGTTTTGAGCAGAAATGATGTTAAGCTAATTGGTCTATAATCTTTGGGATACACGTGACCGATCTTCCCCGCCTTTGGTAGAAAAGCTACACGAGCAGTTCTCCAAGAGTGCGGTACATGATTCAGTCGTATGCACCCATCGAATATTATTTTAAGCCATTCCACGACCGCCCTACTTGAGACTTGTAGCATGGCCGGGAATATACCATCTGGGCCCGGCGATTTAAACTTAGAAAACGCCTTCACTGCCCACTCGATCTTGGTATCGGTCACCAAGCCCGGCACTACTAGCTACGTGATCGAGGTGTGAGTGATGTCTGCTGGCTCCTCTAAACCGTCTCCCGATGGGAAATGTGTATCGAGAAACACCTCAAGGGATTCCTCACTATTACGTGACCATTCCCCGTTCTCTTTCTTTATTAGTCCCTGGACTATGTTTCCCTTTGCTAGGACTTTTTTCAACCGTGCTGTTTCGCTGGAGCACTCTATGTCCGTACAGAAACTTTTCCATGAGTTTCTCTTCGCCCTGGTAATTTCACGCTTGCAGATCCTCAGTAGATTCCTGTACTCGTCCCGACACGCTTCGCTTTACGCGGTCTTTGCGAGCTTAAACATTTCTTTTACCTGTTTTCTTAGAAGACTCAGCTCATTGCTCCACCATGGCGGCTTTGCTTTTCCTCTGAATCTTCTTAGAGGGCAAGCTTTGTTAAACGCAGCCATAAGCGTCCTTGTTAGGAATTCATTCGACTCCTCCAGTTCCTCTTTGGGTTGTCCCAGTTTTGTTTCTACATGTTTCTGGAATTTAGTCCAGTTCGTTGACCTAGGGTTTCTAAAGCTTCCTCCCTTCTCTACCCTCTTTAAGGGGATGTTGAAGCTGATATACGCATGGTCGGAGAAGGATGGTCTATCAAGAACCACCCAATCATACCTTGATATATCACGCTCGGAGCTCAATGTAATATCCAGAACATTGCTGGATGTTGGACCAATGTATGTAGGGACATTTCCCCTGTTGGCTATCTGCAAATTGGTTTGCAGGATGTAACAAAACAGAAATTCGCCTCTCTCGTTCATATCTGCTCTTCCCCACGCATTGTGGTGCGCATTTGCATCTGCGCCTATGACCAACCGCCCTTTGCGCCCTTCCTCCTGTACTAGCCTTTTGCACTCCATCGGTGGGACCTCCGCAGCATGGGCCATGTAGCAGGACGCCAGGATAAATGCCTGCTTATTCTTTTGCTCAACGGCCACGCTACGAGATCCTCAGTGGTTATTGTTGTTGTTGTTGTAGCAATGCTCGCCCCACCTAATAGCCGCGACCGATCACAAATTGTCATCAATATCCTCTAACGGGAGTCCAAGGAAACTTGCCGTTTCAACAGGGGTGGACCATAAGGAAAGGGGTGTTAGAGGCTTTGGTTCCACATTACAATTAAAGAGATGGTTGGTGTCATGTGGGGACACATTGCAAGCGGGGCATACATTTTGTATGTCGGGGTTGATTCTGGATAGGTAAGAGTTTAACCTGTTACAGTATCCAGAACGAAGTTGAGCAAGAGTGACACGCGTTTCCCTGGGGAGTATGCGTTCCTCTTCTGCGAGTTCTGGATATTTTTCTTCAAGTCCTGGATTCACCGGGCAATTCCCGACATAAAGGTCCGACGCCTGTCTATGGAGTTCACCAAGGACCTGCTTGTGTTTTCCGCTTCATACGGCTGTGTTCTCAGGTGCCTATTTCCTCAAAATGCTCACGGAGATGACTCCTTAGGCCCCTAGGCGGTGCTGGTTCGTCAATCAGATGTCTGTTGGGATGCCCAGGTTTCTGGGTATTCAACAGAAACTGTTTGGTCAGCATCTCATTTCTCTCCCTGATGGGGAGTATTCTCGCCTCATTGTGCAGATGGTGTTCTGGGGACATAAGAAGACAGCCCGTGGCGATTCTGAGAGCAGTATTTTGGCAGGCCTGTAGTTTCTTCCAGTGGGTGGTTTTTAGGCTTGGCGACCATATAGGTGACGCGTAGCACGTAATCGGCTGGCTAATTGCTTTGTATGTGGTCAAGAGCTTTTCTTTATCTTTTCCCCAGGTACTGCCAGCAAGGGATTTGAGGATTTTATTACGGCTCTGAATTCTTGGAACAATTGCGGTTGCGTGCGCACCAAAATGTAGATCCTGATCAAACGTCACACCCAAGATTTTGGGGTGTAGGACAGTCGGTAGCGTAGTGCCATCGACGTGGATGTTCAATATGGTCGACATTTGGGGCGTCCATGTTGTAAATAAGGTCGCGGAAGATTTAGTCGGTGACAATGCCAGGTTTCGCGAGGCGAAAAAACTGGAGAGATCAGGGAGATAGCCGTTTATTTTATTGCATAGCTCATCGATCTCTGGGCCTGGGCCTGTGGCCATTATTGTGCAGTCATCGGCGTAGGAAACGATTGTGACTCCTTCCGGTGGTGAAGGTAGCTTAGATATGTAGAAATTAAACAAAAGCGGGGATAGGACACCACCCTGTGGCACCCCTTGTTTAATTATCCCTTGTTTTGATGTTTCGTTTCTGAATTGCACCGATGCCTGCCGACCACCCAGATAATTTGCGGTCCACCTTTTAAGACATAGGGGAAGGGTAGACCCTTCCAGGTCTTGCAGTAACGAGCCATGGTTGACCGTATCAAAAGCTTTTGATAGGTCTAACGCTACGAGTATTGTTCTATGGTGGGGATATTGATTCAAACCGCAATTTATCTGGGTGCTAATGACATTTACCGCGGAGGTAGTGCTATGGAGTTTTCTGAAGCCATGCTGATGAGGGGCTAACCGCAAATGTGCTTGGAAATAAGGGAGCAAAATGGCTTCAAGCGTCTTTGCCACTGGCGATAGGAGAGATATCGGACGATATGACTCACCTACGTTAGCTGGTTTCCCAGGCTTTAGTAGCGGGACCACCTTGGCCATTTTCCATTTCTCGGGTATGACAAAGGTGGAAAGAGACAGGTTGAAGACATGCGCTAAATATTTGAAACCCTCTTTCCCTAGGTTTCTCCCTCACTAGGGTAGGCACCTTGTCGTTGGTGTGAGGGCTTAGCCGAACTCCATAGCGCCCGACTATGAGGCGGAGCTGTTTAGGACTGACATCTACGCCGTTTCGCCTCATAGGAGGGCGGCGGGATGTCGGTGACCAAGAACTGCCAACCCCCTAATCCAGGGTGTTATGCGGACCGTGCCTATTGGACGATTTGCAGCCAGGGGATAAATTCGGCTGTATTCGAACGGAGCCTTCCCGATACCGGGCCATCTCGGGAAGTAGTTATGGCCTTACCGCAGTAAGGGGCGCTGCTGTGGCGGACGGTTCTTTCCCCGTATATAATACTGGACCGCTGAGCCCGCCTTGTCGGGCAGGTGGTCGTACGACCAAGATGAACAACTCATTACCTGAATGTAATAAGGAGGATGTAAAGAGGAGGACTGAGTCGCAATCCAAGGACGACAAATACGAATTAAGCGATGCGTCGGACTCGGGGAGCGAGAGTAGTGCTGATTCAATGAACTCCGTGTTAGAGAAGCACACAAATGAAAACGGAGTAGAAGAGTGGAGAAGGGTACGGAGCAGAGGAAGTAAAAGAGCTCTCTCGCAGTATCGTGCAGCACTAAGAATTGTACAACGCTTGGGAGCAGTGGTCGACCCAACAGAAGTGGAGATCGAGCGCTTGGAATGGGCCCATGAAGCGGTAGAAGTAGGTCGAAGGCAGTTCAAAAGGTTTGCTGCGAGAAACCCTCGGTTCTGCAACCGGTACGAGGAGGAAGAAGCGTCGAATGGCAGAATGAAGAGGCAACGTTCGCCAGAAGGCGACAAGCCTGCTTTCAAGAGGCAGAAAGGACCCAGTCCTAGAGCCGCGAGGCAGGGCAGTCGCATAGACAAGACAAGTAGGCCCAAAGCTGTAAGACAGAGGTGCGCAAAAGGCGGACGAGGCGATACATGTGTACACCGATGGTTCCAAAATAGTGGAAGGAGTAGGGTCTGCGGTATACTGCACTGATCCGGAATTAAGCAGATCCTACAGGCTGCCGGATTACTGTAGCGTTTTCCAAGCGGAAATATTAGCCGTAACCAAAGCAGTAGAAACCCTGGAAGAGAATAGCTTAAGCTGCAACCGTGTTAACTTTTATATTGACAGTCAAGCAGCAATTAAGGCAATAATCTCGCATAGCACAGCATCTAAATGCGTGTTAGAGTGTAAGCAGTCTCTGGAGAGAATCGGGACAGGGAGAAGCATAGATCTATATTGGGTCCCAGGGCATATGGGAATAGATGGGAATGAAAAAGCGGACGAATTAGCTAAAAAGGGCGCATCCCTTGAAGCTTGCTCCGTAGACGTCCCAATTAGATTGGGCGATATTAAGCGAATGCGAGAGGTGCACATGATCGACCAAGCAGAAAAGGCGTGGGTTCAAGCGCGGGGCTGTAAAGTGTCGAAGATTATGTGTAGGTCTTACAACCTTAGACTAACACAGTTGCTTCTATCATTAAAAAGAGAGGACTGTAGAATCATGACGGGTATTCTGACTGGACACTGCCTTCTGGCGTCACATGCCTTTAAATTAGGCTTGGTCAGTGATAGCAGGTGTTGGAAGTGCGGGTTGGAGGAGGAAACGATCGAGCACGTTCTGTGCTCGTGCCCTGCACTTGCCAGGCTAAGACTCCAGATATTAGGAGTGATACAGCTGTCAGATCTAGAAGCAGCAAGTGGCTTAAGTCCTAGGAAGCTTCTAGTATTTGCCAAGAGGACGGAGTTATTTTATAACATAGGTCCTGGTTTTTGATAGGGTTTTTCAGTTTGGTCGTTAAAACAAACTTCTGGTAACACTACGGACTCAATCAGTCTATGTGAGGTCCTCATGGACCGGCCAGTTCAACCTACCTACCTCCCTAGGTTTTTAAGCATCGGCATGGCTATGCCGTCTGGGCCCACTGCTTTGGATGGTTTAGCGCGACCAATGGCGTCCTCAACCTCTCTAGCGGTGATGGTAATTGGTGACGCGCTGAGTTTGTGTTTATGTGCGTGTCTATTGGCTCTCCGTCTATCTTTGTCGACCGTAGGATGCATTATATATTGTCGACAGAAAGCGCTCGCGCATTTTTTCGCATCCGACAGCACCTTATCGCCAAAGGCGATGGAAACTTTGTCTTTGTGCTTAGTCGGATTCGATAGGGACTTTACGGTGGACCAAAGTTTACCTACACCGGTAGAGAGGTTACAACCTCTTAGGTGCTCTTCCCATTTCGCCCGCTTGTGTTCGTCCACAAGCAATCTGATGCGTTGGTTTATATCCCTTATTTGGGGGTCGCCTGGATCAAGCTGTCTTATAAGGTCGCGTTCCCTCGCTAAGCTCGCGGCCTCCGCCGGGAAGTGGGGCCGGATTTCGGGAATTCTCCCGGCGGGAATGAAATGTGCCGAGGCGGATTCAATGACCTTACGGAAGGCACGCTCCCCTTGGCGGTCATCAGTCGGGATAGGGAGGGCAGCAAAGCTGCTGTCTGTTGCAGATTTATATTCTTCCCAGTGGTGTAATTAGGCAGCATATATGAATGCAGCTGTTTTCTTACCATTACTACAGCTCGCACCCGTCCTTCCGTTTGCGCGTAGTAAACGCCAAACCCGTGCCCGCTAAGTCCAGAAACCTTTCCTCCCGATGAGAGCCACGGCTCCTGGATCAGCGCCACGTCAAACGAACCCTCCTCAAGGGTTAGGAGGAGTTCGCTCGACGCCCTTTTACTGTGTTGGAGGTTTATCTGTAGGACTCCCAGCACCATTGGGCTGTTTGTCACCCTCCAGCACCTTTGTCTTGACGTCGTCGTCCTCCCCTTGCCCTTTTGGTTTAGAGTATTCGAGGCCCCCTTCAGCCTCTCGTGACTGTTGTGCAGGGTGTTCCTCTGTGCGAGTCACAGCACTATTTAGCGGTTGATCCTCTTCTAGCACGTTCGTGGTAACGTCGGGGACCTCCACCTGTCTTTTTTCCCTTAGGCTTTTGAGGTCCTTTTCGACTTCGCCCACCTCTAGCGTGTTAGGGTTTTTATCCTCGGGACTTCTTTTCCTGAGTCGCATGTAAATTTTGCCAGTGCCAAAGGACATTTTACCAAGCTGCGTGTACAAAATATCCTCCGCCTGCTTGTTTATTTGGAAGATGTAGAACTGACCATCCTCGGTAGGCCGAGATACAGTAAGTACCTTCCAATCCTGTGTCGGTATGTTCGGATTCTGATTCTGCAGAAGTCGCAGTGTATCCTCCGACTTCATCACGCATGGTATCCATACCTTAACTTTTGGTACCGTGGGGATTTGCGCTTTATCCACCACCTCAAACCGCGCGTTCGTGCCTTGCCTTTGGAGGTTTGTAACCACTTCCTCCAGCCACCGCAAGCTCGCGATGTTGTCGCACGCTATCATCTTCACACCATTATACCATCCCCCCGAATCAAAGGTTGGAAGGCGCTTACTTGGTTGTTCCCACATCATCTTAAGCATTAAGCTAATAAGCTTCCTTTCCACAGATCTCCACCTTTCAGTAGTCATTTGTCCGAAAGGACTGCTACGATCAACCAGCGCCACAGTCAGTGACTGCTTTGCCACATCACACATCTTCCCGGGAAAAGCCGGAGTCTTAGTGTTATCTCCCTTTGGCACCTCCGAGAAAGCCGGAGTCTTAGCGTTAACTCCTTTTAGCGCCTCCGAGAAAGCCGGAGTCTTAGCGTTATCTTCCTTTGGCTTATCTCCTACTTCCTTAATTGGAACTTCCCTCTGACTCGCAGCTTTCGAGGTAGTTGCTACCTCGCTATTGGTGCCCATCTGTCTTACAGCTTTGGGCCTACTCGTCTTGTCTATGCGACTGCCCTGCCTCGCGGCTCTAGGACTGGGTCCTTTCTGCCTCTTGAAAGCAGGCTTGTCGCCGAACGTTGCCTCTTCATTCTGCCATTCGACGCTTCTTCCTCCTCGTACCGGTTGCAGAACCGAGGGTTTCTCGCAGCAAACCTTTTGAACTGCCTTCGACCTACTTCTACCGCTTCATGGGCCCATTCCAAGCGCTCGATCTCCACTTCTGTTGGGTCGACCACTGCTCCCAAGCGTTGTACAATTCTTAGTGCTGCACGGTACTGCGAGAGAGCTCTTTTACTTCCTCTGCTCCGTACCCTTCTCCACTCTTCTACTCCGTTTTCATTTGTGTGCTTCTCCAACACAGAGTTCATTGAATCAGCCCTACTCTCGCTCCCCGAGTCCGACGCATCGCTTAATTCGTATTTGTCGTCCTTGGATTGCGACTCAGTCCTCCTCTTTACATCGTCCTTATTACAGTCAGGTAATGAGTCGTTCATCTTGGTCGTACGACCACCTGCCCGACAAGGCGGGCTCAGCGGTTCAGTATTATATACGGGGAAAGAACCGTCCGCCACAGCAGCGCCCCTTACTGTGGTAAGGCCATTAATACTTCCCGAGGTGGCCCGGTATCGGGAAGGCTCCGTTCGAATGCAGCCGAATTTATCCCCTGGCTGCAAATCGTCCAATAAGCGCGGTCCGCATAACACCCTGGATTAGGGGGTTGCGAGTTCTTGGTCACCGACATCCCGCCGCCCTCGTATGAGGCGAAACGGCGTAGATGTCAGTCCTAAACAGCTCCGCCTCATAGTCGGGCGCTATGGAGTTCGGCTAAGCCCTCACACCAACGACAAGGTGCCTACCCTAGTGAGGGGCCTAAGGATGGTAAACGGGTGCTCATTTTCGACAGCCAGGCCGCTTCAAAGGCCCTGGACTCATTCGTCGACAACGCAAAGTCGGTCACTGAATGCCGCAGATCTCTTAACGAGATGATACTGAAGTGCTAGTATCAGCCTTATATGGGTACCTGGGAACAGGGATATTGAAGGCAACAGAGAAGCAGATGAGGTGGCCAGAAGAGGCAGGTAGGTATACCCATGGTCACTTTCAGGCTAGGTGTGAACACAAGCACTATAACAATTGCAGTGCGAAATTTCGGCTTTTAAAAAACGACGAAGGTCTAGCGGTCACGGGCTCTTAGACTACAAGGAAGTTAGTTTTTTCTTTAAACTCTACAGAACAGCTGCAAAACCAAAACATTTTGTTGTTATTTTATTGTCGATTAAAAATTTCCGAACGAATATGTGCTACGAACTCGGAAAGTGTACATTATCATAACGCATAAATATTATAAAAATACATCTGACTTATCATATCGTTAACTCTACAAAGGGTAGAACAACTACATACATTCTGTATTATTTTTAAAACGCTATATAGATTGATAGAACGCTTAAGCTTAAAATAATTCTGTTGAGTTTATCAACGATTTTTGTCCCTGATAGTCCAAAAACCGTTATCGACAATACTTATGTTTTCCAAAGACTGAAAAAAAGGTTTCAGAAAAGGTTGAAATTCAGTCATTAGTGTAGAGTTATCTCTTTTCACACGAGAACGCGTAGTCGCAAAAGTTTTGGCAATTCGATACTGCTTGCCAATAGCTAAACGTTTTAGGAATCCAAAGGCCGGATAGCGATAAATCGCTGTGCTGCTGAATAGATATTAGGTAGTTTATACATGGGGTTTTTTTCTAGAACTAAAATTTAATTAATCAAATTTTATCTACTTTACGCTGCGCTCATACTTTGCTTCTCGGTAATCTTTCACGGCTATATTTCCAGTGTAAAAGGCGCTGATCTACACTAAGCTTCAGACTAAAAGCAACCAATTCTTAAAATATCAGCCATAGAGTCCTTTCCACAATCTCCAATTGAAGATAACTTGCATTTAATTTGATATTAAAATATCGAGAGCGGTATCAGAAGACGGATGGGTCCAGGGTTGCGAATCCGAAAACGGATTTAGCGTCTGTCAAAAGATATTAACGAAAAATAGACAAATGCCCCCGGAGTGCTCCGAAACCAGGGGTGTGACCCATAGTATTTTTGCGCAGAACACCATTCTGCACTGGCGGCCTTCGGCCGCGCTTATAAAAAAACTACCCTGGGTGGGTCCAACACCGGTATGGACACCAGCACTATATCCGCGAAAAACACTTGTGTTCACTTTTTTTTCGGTACACCAAAATAATTAAAATTACAAACACGTGGCAATTTTCAATTTCTTTTGCAAATACCAATTGACATACCCAAAAATTTTGGTAATAGTCTAGTTGAGGGGTCGACTGTTAATACGCGTCAAAAAATATCGAGAGAAGTGGCAAAAGACGCGTATTAATCTCGAGAACAATAATAAAAAAATTGTGTCTGTCCGGAGATATTCGCAGTTGAAGTTGGCGATTTTCATATGGTTTTTGTTGTGGTAGTACCCCCAAAAAAAATTGTGCATCACCGTGGCGGTAGCCACGGTTATACCACACCCCCGGACTTGGCATGGCGTAGCCCATGGTTATTTTTTATAAGCGCGGACGAAGGCCGCCAACGCAGAAATGTGTTCTGCGCAAAAATACTATGGATCCCACACCCGGTTTCGGAGGTACCCGCGGGTCTTTTTTCGGTTTTTCGTTAATATCGTTTGACCGAGTTAAGTTTTATTTTCCGCCTTCGGATTATTAATACTGATGTCAAGAGCGTCGATTGACATCTCTCTCGATATTTTTGGTAGCGTATTAGCAGTCGACCCCTCAACTAGACTATTACCAAATTTTTTAGCTCCGTTTTCGGATTCGCGATGCTGGATCCAAAACGCGTCTTTTGATAGCCCTCTTGATATTTTTGGACGTGTGTTAAGAGTGTCATGCTGTCGTATAGAATTACCCTTTAAATGAAAGTACTATATTTTTATTTTAAATTAGATGAAAATAGTTAAATCGACGCGATTTCACAACGGTTGATGGCGGCAAAGCGGACATTGTTTGGTATGTTCCATGAGTTGTTTACAGCACTCGTCGTGCAACGCATGACCGCACAGTAAATAAGTCATATTGTTGTTTGTCATTTCGATCAGGCAGATTGTACAATGATCTCCGGGTTTGCTGAAATATATAATATATATATATAATTTCCTTAGTTAAATATCAAATGAATTATGACTTTAATGCACGTACGAATTGAATTTTGCGTTACGTGCACCACCCGCATTTTTTTTCTTTTCTTCATAACTTAGTGGCGGCGGCCGGATCAATAAAAGAGCAACTAAACCTACACAAACACCCACCATCATTTGCCAAACAGGAATCATTATGCAACTTCTATTTTATGGTAAATTTTCACTAATTATTTGATATAACGGTGGCGCGTAAATAAACTGATTTGCAAACTAGTTGTTTTTGTGCGTAAATTATTGTCCAACAATTTTATCAAAAGGACTGTTGTGAGGAAGTTTTTATGAGGTAAACTAAAAACAGAATAAGAGCAAGAAAAAAATCAGAAAAACAAAATGGTGCATACATACCAAATTTTATCCTTTACTTGTTTTAATGACGTATTTATTGTAGCAATAAATTAACCATATATGTAATACATATATGAAATTAACTATATAAAAGGATGTATGTTTCTTCAAAACCCCCTTTCAATTTCTTCAGAATAGAGATGAAACTATAGCAGCATTTGCCGTCTTTCAGTGAGTTTTACAGCTCCGGCTTATGCTCAATTCTCACGGGAATGCTCTGGATCATTGAGAGACTTGTGAAGCATGAAATTTTCGCACACGTGAAATGTGGTAGGCAGATGTCGCCCCTGTTTTTCATTTAACTCATACGGCGAAAGGCTAAGCAGCGACATCTATTTTTGAAAAAGTAGGTATATTAAAGGCCGCGTTGCCAACCTAAAAAGAAGTAATTAACAAATTATCTGGCTCACAAATTGAACCAGGCTTCTATTTGGATTTATCTGGCTCAAATCGTTGTTGTTGCATTTACATGCAAAATTATTTATCTGGCACAGGATTTTGCCACCGGATGATGGCTACTGTTTACTATAATTACTATATTTACAATTGCAGTCTTTCAATGGGTTTTACAGTTCCGGCTCACGCTCAATTCTCACGGGAATGCTCTGGATCATTGAGAGACTTGTGAAGCATGAAATTTTCGCACACGTGAAATGTTATAGGCAGATGTCGCCGCTGTTTTTCATTTAACTCATACGGCGAAAGGCTAAGCAGCGACATCTATTTTTGAAAAAGTAGGTATATTAAAGGCCGCGTTGCCAACCTAAAAAGAAGTAATTAACAAATTATCTGGCTCACAAATTGAACCAGACTTTTGTATGGATTTATCTGGCTCAAATCGTTGTTGTTGCATTTACATGCAAAATTATTTATCTGGCTCAGCTATCATCCGGTGGCAAAATCCTGAGCCAGATAAATAATTTTGCATGTAAATGCAACAACAACGATTTGAGCCAGATAAATCCAGATAGAAGTCTGGTTCTATTTGTGAGCCAGATAATTTGTTAATAACTTCTTTTTAGGTTGGCAACGCGGCCTTTAATATACCTACTTTTTCAAAAATAGATGTCGCTGCTTAGCCTTTCGCCGTATGAGTTAAATGAAAAACAGCGGCGACATCTGCCTATAACATTTCACGTGTGCGAAAATTTCATGCTTCACAAGTCTCTCAATGATCCAGAGCATTCCCGTGAGAATTGAGCGTGAGCCGGAGCTGTAAAACCCATTGAAAGACTGCAATTGTAAATATAGTAATTATAGTAAACAGTAGCCATCATCCGGTGGCAAAATCCTGTGCCAGATAAATAATTTTGCATGTAAATGCAACAACAACGATTTGAGCCAGATAAATCCAAATAGAAGCCTGGTTCAATTTGTGAGCCAGATAATTTGTTAATTACTTCTTTTTAGGTTGGCAACGCGGCCTTTAATATACCTTCTTTTTCAAAAATAGATGTCGCTGCTTAGCCTTTCGCCGTATGAGTTAAATGAAAAACAGGGGCGACATCTGCCTACCACATTTCACGTGTGCGAAAATTTCACGACATCTGCTTCTCAAGTCTCCCAATAATCCAGAGCATTCCCGTGAGCATTGAGCGTGAGCCGGAGCTGTAAAACTCGCTGAAAGACGGCAAATGTATAGCAGCAAACACAAGTATCGATATTTTTGCTCCAATACCAAGGAAGTTTGATATCGAAACATTTGTTCCAGGGCACAAATCTCACACAGATTGTGCATTCACGAGTTCAAAATTGCTTCGTTCTGCGCATATACGTCACACTTGTCTGCTTCAGGGAATGAAAGAAAGAGAGAAAAAAACAAGAGCTGAAGGAAAATTACGTAAAAATTGCCCATAAAAAGCAGTTTAACTAATGTTTACATGCGCAATGCGCCACCTTCTATAATTCCACCATGGTTCCAAGAGGGAACTCATTAGTACCGTTCCATTGACTTATCGAGCTCTCATTGGAACGGTCTGGATCAACTTAATGAGCTGGTAGCACTAATATAAAGGGCCAATTAATGGTGACTTATAACCATAAAGCCATAACCAGATAAAACAGCTGATCGAACCTACCTTATGGAAATCAATGTAATCGATTAATGGTGCCATACCATAACGCCATAACTATACCATAGCCATAACCTAAAAATATTTGAGTTGGTGAATTTAGGAACCTTTTGTAGATTTTATTCATTGTTTTGGATACGTTATCACTAAGAGACTTATTTTTTGTGGAATATGTTTGTAATGTTTTGCGTTTTCTTCACTTTTATGAAATTTTCACGATTTTTAGGTTAAGGCACCATTAATCGATCACATTGATTTGTGTTGCATTTCCATGTTAAATTTTTATCGGTTCATGGTAAACCGATGAAAAATTTGCTGCTCATCTCAGCTTAAAGGGCTCCGACGACTAACAATGAGATTGAATGAATTTTTGTATGTGTTCGTGTCGGGTATTCTAAGCTGCAGACATTGGTGCTTTATCGGTAACCGTATTGGTAACCTTATGACAGCTGATTCGACCAACCTTATGAGAATCAATGCACTCGATTATTGGTGCCGCTAAGGTCGTAACCGTATCGTAGCCAACCACCCTACAAGAATGCTGACTATCATCCCTACAAGAATACTGACTATCATATGACTATCATATGATTGTCAGCAATGTCAACCTAACGATCAGCGCCTCATACAAACTTTCTATCACAAACTTAAGGGGACTTGCGCAAATGTGTTGTAAACAACTGTGTACGTGTGAGTTTTTGTCTCCTTCTTATACACCAACATCGCCCACTGATTAAGTATATAGCCGTACTGCTCACTCTCATTCCTTTTCCTGGATCAGTGCTGACACTCTAACTATTAAAAAGTGTCATAAATGATAGTTTACTGTAGATATCAGGTTTGACTGTTATACTATCACAAATGACCATTGTTATATTCCGCCAAAAATGAAACAATGCTTTTTGCTTTTTATTTACTTTATTTCACTAGGTTTTTAATTTTGTATGTGATAAAGGCATAAGTGTTTCTTATTTGTTGAAAATAAATAGTTTTATAAACCTTATTTTTTTTTTTTTGAACATATTTTTGTTGTGTTGTTCGGTGGTGGCTCTTCGTTAACGCTGCCCTGACGTCTTTTTCGAAATGCAAGGCACCTTTTTCGAAAACGCCTAGAAAGTAGACATAAATGTTTAAAAATTTACTGATTATTTACCTCTTAACACTGGATCAACCAATGTTAGGTTACCCAGTGCCCTTTTGACCCCTCCCCTGCCATCCCAATTGAACTCGTCCAAAAGCGAGTCTGCGAAAATGTGTCTCAAGACATTGTCCACCTCTGTCGAGGCTCCTTTTATTCTGTGGATGTATGTAATCTGTAAAATAATAAAACACAAAATATATATAAAATTGATTTTTGAAATTTTTACTATCATTTAAGTTCAATTTGAAAATAGGAGTTCGACACCAAAATAATTCTTACCATGGATTGCATGAAATCGGCATTGCTCAATTTTTCCTCCACCTCTAAGAGCACTTCAAGGGATTGCAGAGGTAGGAGACTTGCAATCTCGTCCAACGCGCTATCTCGGATTTCTCCCGTCATGAGGCACACCGACCTCTCAATATGCTCTGCAACTACTTTGCACTCACGCAGCAGCGCATTTTGCGCCAACATTTCCGACGTATTCGCTGACTAATAAAAAAAAAAATTTTATGTCTCCATAATTGCATTACATCATTACTTACATTTTGATCGTGTGCCTCCAAATTTTGCACAATGACAATCTGATTTTTTGTGATGGCGCTTACGCCAGGAGGGTGGGGCCGTTTGTAGAAGTCCACGAAAGTGGGGAAAGCTTCTGACCGCCATTCACCTGGAAATGGCCAGAGCGATTCTTTTGCATGCGGTTCAAGCAGCTCACTACTGCCGGTCGCTTGCGGCCAAGTATCCTCTGGGTAGCCGCTAAACACCCGTTTAGCGGTGAGCTAATGTGAGAAGGCGACAACCTGGCTAGGCCACTCTGACATAATCGGTTTAAGGGCTAGCCGGGGGAGATTTCATCGGCAGCGTCTGTACACCTCTAGGTGCGGCTGCAAGCGGGCGTCTGTCTTGGAGCAAGCGGCTCGCTATATAAACGTGCCAAGTAATATTTTCACCCCCGCTGAGCGGGTTGTGCGCTGGGCTTGGGACCCGCCACGTAAAACCATACTCCAATGAAATATAACAACAAGCCTCGGATAAATACACTCTCTATTGATGACGACCATGGCAAACGTTTGAAGGACAATGAATTGAGGGCATGCACCTGGAACGTCCGCTCACTGAATGGGATTGGTGCAGATGCCCGGCTGGTTGATGTCCTCGTCAAAGCAAAATCTGACATCACCGCCATCCAAGAAATGCGTTGGACGAAGCAAGGAAGAAAGAAGATCAAAAATTGCGACATATATCGAAACATTTGTTCCAGGGCACAAATCTCACACAGATTGTGCATTCACGAGTTCAAAATTGCTTCGTTCTGCGCATATACGTCACACTTGTCTGCTTCAGGGAATGAAAGAAAGAGAGAAAAAAACAAGAGCTGAAGGAAAATTACGTAAAAATTGTCCATAAAAAACAGTTTAACTAATGTTTACATGCGCAATGCGCCACCTTCTATAATTCCATCATGGTTCCAAGAGGGAACTCATTAGTACCGTTCCATTGACTTATCGAGCTCTCATTGGTACGGTCTGGATCAACTTAATGAGCTGGTAGCACTAATATAAAGGGCCAATTAATGGTGACTTATAACCATAAAGCCATAACCAGATAAAACAGCTGATCGAACCTACCTTATGGAAATCAATGTAATCGATTAATGGTGCCATACCATAACGCCATAACTATACCATAGCCATAACCTAAAAATATTTGAGTTGGTGAATTTAGGAACCTTTTGTAGATTTTATTCATTGTTTTGGATACGTTATCACTAAGAGACTTATTTTTTGTGGAATATGTTTGTAATGTTTTGCGTTTTCTTCACTTTTATGAAATTTTCACGATTTTTAGGTTAAGGCACCATTAATCGATCACATTGATTTGTGTTGCATTTCCATGTTAAATTTTTATCGGTTCATGGTAAACCGATGAAAAATTTGCTGCTCATCTCAGCTTAAAGGGCTCCGACGACTAACAATGAGATTGAATGAATTTTTGTATGTGTTCGTGTCGGGTATTCTAAGCTGCAGACATTGGTGCTTTATCGGTAACCGTATTGGTAACCTTATGACAGCTGATTCGACCAACCTTATGAGAATCAATGCACTCGATTATTGGTGCCGCTAAGGTCGTAACCGTATCGTAGCCAACCACCCTACAAGAATGCTGACTATCATCCCTACAAGAATACTGACTATCATATGACTATCATATGATTGTCAGCAATGTCAACCTAACGATCAGCGCCTCATACAAACTTTCTATCACAAACTTAAGGGGACTTGCGCAAATGTGTTGTAAACAACTGTGTACGTGTGAGTTTTTGTCTCCTTCTTATACACCAACATCGCCCACTGATTAAGTATATAGCCGTACTGCTCACTCTCATTCCTTTTCCTGGATCAGTGCTGACACTCTAACTATCAAAAAGTGTCATAAATGATAGTTTACTGTAGATATCAGGTTTGACTGTTATACTATCACAAATGACCATTGTTATATTCCGCCAAAAATGAAACAATGCTTTTTGCTTTTTATTTACTTTATTTCACTAGGTTTTTAATTTTGTATGTGATAAAGGCATAAGTGTTTCTTATTTGTTGAAAATAAATAGTTTTATAAACCTTATTTTTTTTTTTTTGAACATATTTTTGTTGTGTTGTTCGGTGGTGGCTCTTCGTTAACGCTGCCCTGACGTCTTTTTCGAAATGCAAGGCACCTTTTTCGAAAACGCCTAGAAAGTAGACATAAATGTTTAAAAATTTACTGATTATTTACCTCTTAACACTGGATCAACCAATGTTAGGTTACCCAGTGCCCTTTTGACCCCTCCCCTGCCATCCCAATTGAACTCGTCCAAAAGCGAGTCTGCGAAAATGTGTCTCAAGACATTGTCCACCTCTGTCGAGGCTCCTTTTATTCTGTGGATGTATGTAATCTGTAAAATAATAAAACACAAAATATATATAAAATTGATTTTTGAAATTTTTACTATCATTTAAGTTCAATTTGAAAATAGGAGTTCGACACCAAAATAATTCTTACCATGGATTGCATGAAATCGGCATTGCTCAATTTTTCCTCCACCTCTAAGAGCACTTCAAGGGATTGCAGAGGTAGGAGACTTGCAATCTCGTCCAACGCGCTATCTCGGATTTCTCCCGTCATGAGGCACACCGACCTCTCAATATGCTCTGCAACTACTTTGCACTCACGCAGCAGCGCATTTTGCGCCAACATTTCCAACGTATTCGCTGACTAATAAAAAAAAAAATTTTATGTCTCCATAATTGCATTACATCATTACTTACATTTTGATCGTGTGCCTCCAAATTTTGCACAATGACAATCTGATTTTTTGTGATGGCGCTTACGCCAGGAGGGTGGGGCCGTGTGTAGAAGTCCACGAAAGTGGGGAAAGCTTCTGACCGCCATTCACCTGGAAATGGCCAGAGCGATTCTTTTGCATGCGGTTCAAGCAGCTCACTACTGCCGGTCGCTTGCGGCCAAGTATGTTTAGCGGCCACGGGTGTTTAGCGGTGAGCTAATGTGAGAAGGCGACAACCTGGCTAGGCCACTCTGACATAATCGGTTTAAGGGCTAGCCGGGGGAGATTTCATCGGCAGCGTCTGTACACCTCTAGGTGCGGCTGCAAGCGGGCGTCTGTCTTGGAGCAAGCGGCTCGCTATATAAACGTGCCAAGTAATATTTTCACCCCCGCTGAGCGGGTTGTGCGCTGGGCTTGGGACCCGCCACGTAAAACCATACTCCAATGAAATATAACAACAAGCCTCGGATAAATACACTCTCTATTGATGACGACCATGGCAAACGTTTGAAGGACAATGAATTGAGGGCATGCACCTGGAACGTCCGCTCACTGAATGGGATTGGTGCAGATGCCCGGCTGGTTGATGTCCTCGTCAAAGCAAAATCTGACATCACCGCCATCCAAGAAATGCGTTGGACGAAGCAAGGAAGAAAGAAGATCAAAAATTGTGACATATATTGGAGTGGCCATGCGAATAAGCGCAGTTACGGCGTCGGATTCGTGGTGGGAGAGAGACTTTGTCGCCAAGTTCTGGCGTTCACGCCTGTGGACGAGCGTCTCGCCGCTATTCGAATAAAAGCAAAATTTTTTAATATATCATTCATCTGCGCCCATGCGCCGACAGAGGAGAAAGACGATGAGGTGAAAGACACTTTTTATGAACAATTAGAACGCACATACGAGCGCTGCCCCCGTCATGATATAAAAGTCGTGCTTGGCGACTTTAACGCCAGGGTGGGCAAAGAAGGTGTTTTTGGCCCTACAGTCGGAAAGTTCAGCCTACACAATGAAACTTCTCCTAACGGACTGAGGCTGATTGACTTTGCCGGTGCTCGAAACATGGTCATATCAAGCACGAGGTTCATGCATAAAAAGATACATCAAGCTACATGGCTGTCTCCTGATCGAAATACTCGCAATCAGATCGATCACGTTGTGATAGACGGACGGCATGCCTCCAGTGTTTTAGATGTGCGAACGATCCGAGGACCTAACATCGATTCGGACCATTATCTCGTTGCAGCCAAAATACGCACCCGCCTCAACGCGGCTAAAAACAAGGAACAAAAAACACAAGGAAAGCTAGACGTCGAAAAGCTTCAATCACAACAGACTGCCAATGATTTCGCAACTCGACTCTCACACCTGCTCTCTGAGGGCACAACTCATCCTGAAGGAATACAGGAGCAGTGGGAGCATATCTCCAAAGCACTTCATACTGCCGCCGAGGAAAAAATTGGTTACCGGCGGCCACGAAAAAACAACTGGTATGATGAAGAATGCCGCGTTGCAACCGAAAGAAAAGACGCTGCCTACAGGGCTACGTTAAAAGCGAGCGCGACAAGAGGAGTGTGTGAACGCTATCGTGAGTTGAAAAGGGAAGCGAGACGCCTTTTCAGGAAGAAAAAAGCAGAAGCAGAAAGGCGTGAGTGCGAGGAGCTTGAGCTGCTAGCCACCAGGAATAACGCCCGAAAATTCTACCAAAAAATACGGCGACAGACGGAAGGTTTTAAGACCGGGGCAAACTCCTGTAGGAATGAAAACGGCGACCTTGTAACTGATGTCCAGAGAGTGCTTAGATTATGGAGGGAACACTTCTCTGTCCTCCTAAATGGAGGCAGCAATTCACCGCGCAGAGATGAAGAACCCGATCCCGCAATCGATGACGATGGAATATATGTCCCCCCGCCCGATTATGACGAAGTTAGAATAGCAATAACCAGATTGAAAAACAACAAGGCCGTGGGCGCTGATGGATTGCCTGCGGAGCTATTCAAGTTCGGCGGCGAGGAGTTGGTAAGGCGCATGCAGCAGCTTCTTAGCAAAATATGGGCGGACGAAAGCATGCCCGACGGTTGGAATCTAAGTGTTCTTTGCCCAGTCCACAAGAAGGGGGATACTGCAAAATGCACCAACTATCGTGGAATCAGCCTTCTTAATATCGCATATAAGGTCCTTTCAAGTGTATTGTGCGAAAGATTGAAGCCCACCGTGAACCGGCTGATTGGACCTTATCAGTGCGGCTTCAGACCTGGTAAATCTACCATCGACCAGATTTTCACAATGCGCCAAATCTTGGAAAAAACCCGTGAAAAGAGAATCGACACACATCACCTCTTCGTCGACTTTAAAGCCGCCTTCGACAGCACGAAAAGGAGCTGTCTATATGCCGCTATGTCTGAATTTGGTTTCCCCGCAAAACTTATACGGCTGTGCAAAATGACGTTGAGCAACACCATCAGCTCAGTCAGAATTGCGAAGGACCTCTCCGAGCCGTTCGAAACTAAACGAGGTTTCAGACAGGGTGACCCCCTATCGTGCGATTTCTTTAATTTGATGCTGGAGAAAATTATACTAGCTGCAGAACTTAACCGCACTGGAACAATATACTATAAAAGCGTGCAATTACTGGCATATGCTGATGACATTGTTATCATTGGCCTAAACACCCGCGCTGTTAGTTCTGCTTACTCCAAGCTGGAAAAAGAAGCGGTAAAGATGGGTTTGATGGTGAATGAAGACAAAACGAAGTACCTGCTGTCATCGAGTAAAGAGTCAGCGCATATGCGCCTTGGCAACCACGCTACTGTTGGCAGCCCTAATTTCGAAATAGTAAAAGACTTCGTTTATTTGGGAACCAGCATCAACACTAGCAACAACATCAGCACTGAAATCCAGCGAAGAATCAATCTTGCCAATAAATGCTACTTTGGACTAGGTAGGCAATTGAAAAGTAAAGTCCTCTCTCGGCGAACGAAAATCATACTCTACAAGTCACTTATCGTACCCGTCCTGCTATATGGGGCAGAAGCATGGACCATGACAACAGCAGATGAAGCGGCTTTGGGAGTGTTCGAGAGAAAAGTTCTTCGAAAGATTTATGGACCTCTACGCGTTGGCGATGGCGAGTACCGAAGAAGATTTAATGATGAGCTGTACGAGCTATACGCAGACATCAACATAGTTCAGCGAATTAAAACGCAGCGGCTGCGCTGGCTAGGCCATGTTATGCGAATGAAAGATGATGCTCCGGCCAAGAAAGTGTTTCTATCGGAACCCGCCTATGGAAGCAGAGGTAGAGGGCGGCCCCCACTCCGTTGGAAGGACCAGGTGGAAAACGATTTAAACTCCCTTGGTGTAACCAATTGGCGCCGGTTGGCGGAGCGAAGGAGCGACTGGCGCGCCTTGTTGGACGGCCATAACCGTTTAGACGGTTAAGCGCCAATTAAGTAAGTAAGTAAGCTTACGCCATTCATTACAGATGCAACTGTTTCCATAATACTTGTTTGCTTTAATGAAGAGATGTACATAAATTTATTAAAAAAATTTAAAAAAATATAAATACATACATAAGTATGGAATTAAAAATAGTAATACAGAATTAACCATGATTCAAACACCCACAAGGTGTGGCAGATCCTACACGTTCAATAAATATCGTTATACTTGGATCGTGATAAATATTAACAATATTTATTGAAATGGTGGATCGAGTGTAGGTCCTAAACGAACTGATTGCTAAAAATTTGCACATTCACTCAAACATTACTGTACTCAACACTTCAAAAATCTTGAAGATAATTCAATCTATATATTAAAAAGCCATAAACTTTACCAATTTTTGAATATATGGCATTTATTGTACCTCATTTATTAATATAAACCATAAAATTTAATTTATAATAAAGCTTTTAGTTATTTGTTAATTGCTTTTTAAATTAATATTGACCCTCTATCAACTCTGTTGTCCTATTTTCCTTCATTCCACCCCATTCGACTGTCTTCATCCACTGACTTCCACTCAATTCGCTACATACCCACAATTCAAGGCAAAAGCATTGTACAGGTCTACAAGTAGGATATGTAGCAGCACGCACATACACAGCCACGCTCACCTGATAAAATGCTTGTTCTTGTTCGTTTTTTTTGTTGATGCTATTTGGCACTGTTGTACTTCTTAGGACCAAACAAAGTTTAGTAGCTGCTATCGAAAACTGCTTAAAATTTTTTTTTCTTATATTACAAAGAAATATACTTATTTACTTTCAAACGAGCAATTAATTACATCTCTCTTTAATAACCATATATTTTGGACAATTTTAATTAACAAATTGTGACACTTTTTTACGGGGACGATTGCTAAAACACGACCAAAACCGTCGGGGGAGGTATTAATAGACCCTTTTTTGCCTCGCTTCCAATAATTCGAATACTTTTTCTCTTCGGACTATTGACAACAGGACAAAACGCGTCTATTCATTTTTCTTTCCGCTTTTTTGGACGGGTTATTGCAGCCGACCTCAGTTTCAAACTGTTTTTCGCGGAGAACTTTTGAACGGGTAGAAAAACTTAACTTCTTAATACTGAAATAACTACGCGTCCTCAGATACCCCAATTGAAGACTTTTTTATAATTTTCTGAAGGACCCACATGGGTGCACTTAAAATTTCCTACTAAATTCGTTAAAAGAAATTTACCATCACAGCAACCCATATTTGATATTCCGATCCCTTTTTTGCTTCCCTGTGTCGCTTTCGACGAAGCAACCCCGGTAATTTTGACATTTCGTTCAGTGTCAAAACTCATGTTCCACGCAGGTTCCACTGGGTTCCACGCTAGTTTGACACTGACCGAAGTGTCAAACTGCCGTGTGTTAGAAAGGGAAAGAAATTGTTTCCCTCTCATAAATATCATACTTGTAAACCTGTACAATGGGCAAAAGTCTAGTTGAGGGTCGACTGCTAATATGCGCCAAAAAATATCGAGAGAGGTGTCAAAAGACGCATATTAATCTCGAGAACAATAATGCGAAGGCGGAAAAGAAAAATTGTATCTCTGTCCGGAGATATTTGCAGTTGAAGTTGGCGATTTTCATGTGATTGTTGTTGTTGTGGTGTTGGTACTCACAAAAAAAATTGTGAACATAAGTGTTTTGTGCGGAAATGGTTTTGGTCTCCAAACCGGTGTTGGACCCACCCAGGGTTATTTTTTATAAGCGCGGCCAAAGGCCGCCAACGCAGAAAGGTGTTCTACCCAAAAGTACTATGGATTTCACTACCGGTTTCGGAGGGACTTTTTTCGGTTTTTCGTTAAAATCTTTTAAACGAGTTAAAATTTTTGCGTAAGGAAGGCTAATGATGAATTTTCATACGGTTATGTGCATGCGAAAGCTTTAGCACCGCTACGTTTATACCCTCGATTTACTTTTCATTCCGTTTTTATTTTATTCGAGGGCGTGGAACGATAAATGGAGCACCAACTTTTGTTTGTTGTATCTGTGCTTGGACTATTGGTAAATTTGGTTGGAATATATGCTTTTCAACATGGGCATGGTCATTTACATGGAGGGAGAGGGCATGTTCACTCTCACGGTGGTGGTGACGCTCATGGACAGGAGTTTAGGCGTTGCAAGATCCACATTTCTGTACCTTCTGTTCAGACTTTATGTGCGCCATAAAATTGGAAGATTCGAAAAATGTTGATCCCAAATATGCATGCGCGCACGATATTTGCATCAGTTGGCGTTAAGCAAATCTATAAACAATTGGATTGTGTGATAGTGGTGGGACACAATGACTACGGAGTCGGTCAAAAATTTAGAACAAGTTGTGCTTTCCTTTCATTATTTGGTAGCTGGATATTGATTAACAAAATAAAACAATTATACTACGGTAATAGTCTAGTTGAGGGGTCGACTGCTAATACGCTACCAAAAATATCGAGAGAGGTGTCAAAAGACGCGTATTAATCTCGAGAACAATAATCCGATGGCGGAAAAGAAAAATTTTATCCATGTCCGGAGATATTTGCAGTTGAAGTTGGCGATTTGCATGTGGTTGTTGTTGTGTTCGTACCCACAAAAAAATTTGTGCATCACCGAGGCGGTAGCCACGGTTATACCACACACCCGGACTTGGCATGGCGTAGCCCAGGGTTATTTTTTACAAAGCATGCAATTAAAAAGGGATCAACATCGGGAAAATTAGAAAGTGCGCCAAGGATTGGCTATAAAACTCGGTCGGAACTTTTAAAAAGGCTTAAACCATCAATACCTACATCAACTAGGACTTCATCAACATCTTCAAGATTTGTAAAAGGGTAAAAATTAAAATAACTTTGAATACCGATGTATAGGTATTCACCATTAGGAATAGTTCGAATATTCACCGATCCCTACTGGTTTTCATAAGGGTTTTAGCAGAAAATGGTAAACCTTTTACTTTCATTCTATTCAAAGTTTTAAGCAAATCATCAACAGAATTTTGGGACTCATTATTCCTAATGGCCCATGCCCTTATTTCTTTGGCATTGTTAACTTCACTTTCTAATGTAATTGCACCATAATTTAAAGTACTTGCAATAGTAACGCCTGCCTCAATCAAGAAGTCACTTTCTGTTGCAGTTGTATCACAAGCTAAAAACGGACTTTCGGATGCAATATGATCATAATTCAGAGACCTTGCACATGGAACGCTTAACTCTGATGAAAGCGCACTTGCAGATGGATTGCAAGAACTGGCTTTCCCGAATATGGAAGTACTTTCTGGTACAATTGCACCAATGGAGTTTGCGAGAAGAGCGCTTTCCTCATGCAGAAACACATTTAAAAACGAATCACCACTAACCACTATTATTTTTCCCGCATCAATTTTTTGAGTGCGCCCCACACATTCCGACAGCTTTTTGTATTTTTTAATTTTATTTTCGAATTTTTTTTTTCTTTTAGCATGGAGCTTTGAAATGCTCTCTTTTTCATTTTTTAAACTTATTTTTTATTTGGTATTCGTCGGTTGAAAATTGCGCAATTTAAAAAATAACAAAACCGTAATAATCCTTTAATTGGCATATGACAGTCAGAAGTGACAACATGATTAAATCGGACAAACTGTTCTCGCAGACATCAAATTCCGTTGAGAATTATGTATCTGTCTCACATGCATAATGGTATCTGCTGTATGTTCTTTTGTTCTGTACCAGGTATCCGAAGCTTTCCCAGTTTGAGTCATTTTCCGTCGTAACGATAAACAGCTGATTACGTTAGGGATATGACTACAGCGATACGAAAAACGGCACCAATGACTACAGCTTTACGCTTGCCCCACGATTATCAAATAAGAGCCTCCTGCGATTTACAACCAGATTGACTGAATTTTGTGTGTGTTAGTGCAGTCGGGTGACACACGTATTTGTTGTCGGCTACACGCTGATGAAAATCAAAAATTTTTGATTTTTTCATCTGACGCTAGCTTATTTGATAGTCGCGGGGTGTGATTGACAAAACAGCAGTGTTGTATTTAGTTTGTGTCGACATTCAAAATGAACAAGTGCGCGGAAGAACAGAAATTCATATTAAAATTTATTGAAAATTATCAATGTTTACCAGCTTTATGGAATTTAAAGCTTTTATTATTATTTATGTGGGATTGCAACTCTGACCTAAGCGGCCCTGATAAAAAGTGACTCTGAGACTCAACGAAAACTTGACCAACGCTTAATAAATAACGGACGAATGGACGATCAAAAAATACCAAAAGGACAGTTGAATTAAAGCACTCGAAACGGACGGACGCGTTTAACATGCGCACGGCTACTTAGCCTTGAAAATAACTATTGTTTAATAACTAAAGTTGATTAAAATATTGAACGTTTGTGTAAAAATAAAACCTGTTGGAAACACCGTCACATGTCTAAACTCACACTTGGTCTTTCCAACCACACAACAAATTTATCAGGCAACGCTGTATGTATGAACGCAATTAGGTAACCCTTTTCTAAATTGCTTAGTCGTTCTACTTCCTTTTCGTATATTCTTTGATCTCTTTGGTTACGGCGTGAAAACGTGCAGTTGGGAAAACCAAATGTGAGTATACTAATACAAAATATTAACCTGTTTAATTAATTCTAATTGTAATATCTTTCTGCAATAAAGTTTTTAAAGTCGTTTACGAACTCATAAATTGGTTGAACCAACAATTCTTTAAAAAATTTGCTGCACTATCTGCCATTACAACATTGAGGTTAGAAAATCTGTTTGCCGAAAAATTATTTAATATGAGACGAACAATAACGGAGACAAGTGCGCCAGTTAAATGTGCTGTATGTCATGAGCCGGAGAATGAAGAAATGGTGCAGTGCGATGTATGCGACGAGTGGACGCATTATATCTGCAACGTTACCAAAGGCAAATACATCAAAGCCATGTACAACAACCGAACATGTAGAAAAACAAACGGAAAAGGTAGGTGAAAAGGGTAACAGGGCAAACAGGCAGGGCTCCGTGAAATCGAAGCGCAATATGGAAATAGAATTGGCTCGTTTAGAAGAGAGAAAAAAGGCAGAACTGTCATATTTAGAGCAAAAATTCGAAATTATGCGGAGATATGAAAATTCCGAAGAATCGGATGATGACAGCAGTCTGGATGCGCTGAAGGTGCATCGAACAACTCAATGGGCAAATGGCAAGGGTCAGGGTGATATATGTAGTAATAGAGAAAGGCAGCTTGGAACAGGTGCTGGGCACGATGGGGTAGTAATAGGCAGGGGGCATAACGAGGCTCATATGCAGGCACGCAATACGTCGGAAGCAAATGCTGTAAGCTTGAATGCACAGCAAATTAGTTCGCGACACGTGGTGCACAAGGACCTACCAGTGTTCAGTGGTAAGGCTGAGGAGTGGCCTCTGTTCGTCAGCAGCTTTCAGAACTCCACGCGCCTGTGTGGATTTAGCCACGATGAAAACTTGCTTCGATTGCAACGTGCCTTGAAGGGTAAGGCACTTGAGTATGTCAGTAGCAAACTAATGATTCCGGCACTTGTACCCGAAATAATGTCCACGCTACGGATGGATTTTGGCAAGTGAGAACAAATATTGAATAGTCTCTTGGGAAAGCTACGTTCGTCACCGCCTGTCAATGTTAACAAGCTTGACACTCTCATAATTTTCGCACTTGAAGTAAAAAATTTAGCCGCCACTATGGAGGCGTCAGGGCTACAAGCGCATATGACGAATCCTTTATTGATGCAAGAACTAGTTGAAAAGTTGCCAGCTCAAATACGTTTACAATGGGCAATGTTTTCTAGACCCTCTTCAGACGCTACTCTGAAGGTGTTTAGCGATTGGCTTTTCGATTTGGCAGACGCAGCCAGTAACGTCACACCGGTAATTTCTGCCGGCAATACAGAGTCGGAGAAGCGCAAAGTTCAGCGCGTGAGTCTCCATGCTGAGGGAAAGGACCAGGGAAAAGAATCTGTAGAGCGGGTTAAACCAAAACTAGCGTGCTATTTGTGCAAAGAAGCGCATGTAATATTGAGATGCGACAAATTTAAAAATTTACCATACAACGAAAAATGGAATGCAGTGCACAGGTTGCAGCTTTGTAGGGTATGTCTAAGAAAGCATGATTCTAGAAGCTGCCGTGAGAGAAAGGCGTGCGGCGTGAACGGTTGCACATACAAGCACTCTCCGGTTCTACACAAACCCGTCGATGTTTCACCCGCAGTTGTGGCTCATCATGAGGAGGTATCCAACACACTTTATCGTGTTGTGCCGATAACGATTTACGGCAAAGGCACTTCGTGCGACATTTATGCCCTTTTAGACGATGGATCCGGTCCAACTTTAATTGAGAAAGATGTGTTGCAACGATTGCAACTACAAGGGGGTAAAGCAGATCTATGCCTAAAGTGGACAGACGGAACTGTACGTGTACAGCGTGACTCTGATAGGATTGATTTAGGTATTTCGCCGCGTGGGAAAAGTAAAAGACTCACGCTATATAACGTACGCTCTGTGGACACCCTTGATATCCCAATCCAGACAATGAATATAACGGAGCTCGCCAAAATGCATAAGCATCTGAGAGGAATTCCAGTAGACTCATACCGCAATGTAGTGCCACAAGTGATAATTGGATTAAACAATAAAAATGTGATGATGCCACTAAAGTTTCGAGAAGGCAATGCACATGAACCAGCTGCAACCAAAACTCGTCTTGGGTGGACCGTTTATGGGGTCATTAATAACGGAGAGAAAAATAAAGTTGATAACATGCAAATGCACATTTGCGAATGCGATGACGATGCAGCCTTGCAAAAGCTGGTCACAGAATACATGTCCCTGGAAAATTATGGGGAGGACAGCAAAAACAAACAGTTTCACGGAACATATCTAAAGGATATGCAGGACAAAGTGGTACGTAAGGGTGAACATTTCGTAACAAAATTGCTATGGAAAACGGAGAGCATTGTTATGCCAGACAACTACCCGATGGCCTTGCGCAGGCTCAAATGCCTCGAAAGAAAGCTGGAGTCGTCTCCCGACCTTAGGTCGCTTATAAACAATCACATTCGTTCAATGGAGGAAAAAGGGTACATTCGCAAATTATGCACTAGTGAGATTTCCGCCTATCATCCTCGAAAGTGGTATTTGCCGATATTTGCGGTACAAAACCCAAATAAACCACAGAAGGTCAGGGTAGTATGGGATACTGCTGCAGAATATAAAGGCCTCTCTTTGAATTCCTGCTTGGACAAGGGTCCAGATCTACTGACTTCTCTTTTTGACGTTTTATTGAACTTCCGGAAAGGAAAAATAGGGTTGTCTGGGGATATCAGGGAAATGTTTCACAGAATATATGTGGATGCAGAAGATCAGCAATCCCAGCGTTTTCTGCGGAGAAACTGCGAGGAAGCCCGCTCACCAGATGTCTATATGTTATTAGTAATGAGCTTTGGCGCAAGCTGTTCGCCATCCTTAGCTCAAATTGTAAAAAATCGCAACGCTATCGAGTTCGCCGAAACGCATCCACGAGCAACTAAAAGTATCTTGGAACGGCATTACGTCGATGATATGCTTGATAGCGTGGACACAATTCAAGAAGCGATTCAATTGGCGAAGAATGTTCGCTCCATACATAAACAAGCGAATTTCCATATTCGAGGATGGCTATCCAACTCTAAAGAGGTTGTTGAAGCCTTAGGAGAAGCAGGAGAAACAGGCGAATTCTGTAGTGCTGCTAAACGAGTGGATCAAGTGTGTGAAACTAGTAAGGTGTTAGGTATGTGGTGGCAGACGTCCGATGACACACTAACATATAATTTAAAGTTCACTAAAGCAAACGAGGAGATCCTCCAGGGAGCTAAGCTACCAACAAAAAGAGAACTACTACGACTGCTAATGTCTATATTCGACCCATTGGGACTATTAACGTTTTTCTTAATCGACGCAAAGATCCTGCTACAGAAAGTATGGCGAAGCGGTATTGGATGGGACGACACCATTCCAGAGCAGTTGTCAGGGGATTGGATGAGATGGCTATCCTACCTCCCGCAAGTCCAGAGTATGAAGGTGCCCAGGTGCTATTTCAGTAGAGTAAAAAGTCAGGTGGACAATATTGAACTATATGTATTCGTAGATGCAGGTGAAAACGCTTACGCCGCTGTAGCATACCTAAGGATAGAGACAGGTGATGACATCGAAGTATCGTTGGTGTGCTCCAAATCTAAGGTTGCACCGCTACGCCCTGTATCTATCCCTCGAATGGAGCTGCTCGCTGCGGTGATGGGAGTGAGACTTGGTAACACGGTGATGAAAGCCCTTGACTGCAAAGTCGATGGAGTACGCTATTGGACAGATTCAAAAACTGTTCTTTCCCGGTTACGGTCCGATCCTAGGGGATACAAGCAGTTCGTTATGTTCCGTGTTGGAGAAGTGCAGGAGACTACCGATATCTCACAATGGGGCTATGTGCCATCGAAATTAAACGTCGCAGACCTAGGAACAAAGCAGACTTCCGTACCAGATTTTTCAAGGGGTGGTCAATGGATCTCCGGACCTAATTTTTTGCGTCAGCCGGCTGAGAACTGGACAAATGTCGATCTCAAGCAAGAAGATGTCGTTCTGCAGGAGCATGAGGAACTACGTTCACAACTAGTTGCCGTCATTACAGTAGAAGACTTACCCCTGATAGATTTTAGCCGTTTTTCAAAATGGGAACGGTTACTCCGGAGTACGGCATATGTCAAACGATTTGTAGGTAAGTTACGTGGTCTCCCCAATGAAGGTGGCCTTAGTACCGATGAGCTGGTCTGGAGCGAAACCTATTTATATCGCCTTTCCTAAGCCCAAGCCTTTCACAAAGAAATAAAAATGTTGCATCAGAATCCAAGATGCTGCCTGCCAAAAGCAAGCCCTATTCGTAAGCTATCGCTGTTTCTAGACCAGCAAATGATAGTTAGAATGCGTAGCCGGTTAGAAAGAGCCGAATTTATAAATAATGATACAAAAAACACAATTTTACTACCAAAAGAACATGCTGTTACAAGATTAATAGTAGATTGGTACCACAGAAAATGGAAGCATTGGAACCATGAGACAGTAATCAACGAGTTATTCCAGAGGTTCTACATACCAGGATTAAGGACTTTATTACGGTCCGTACGAAAGTGTTGTCAATTCTGCAAGATAAACGCCGCTCATCCGCACGCACCTGAGATGGCCGACCTACCTGAAGCGCGGTTATCGCCCTATACACGACCATTTACTTATGTGGGTTTGGACTTTTTCGGACCATTCCTGACTACCATCGGAAGACGTACTGAAAAGCGATATGGAGTGGTGTTCACATGTATGACGTGCCGTGCGGTGCACATCGAAATGGCATATAGTCTGACTACTAGCTCATGCTGCATTGTTCTGCGTAATTTCATCGCCCGCAGAGGAAATCCGAGGCAATTCTTTAGCGACAACGGAACGAATTTGAAAGCGACAGAAAAAGAACTGCGTGAATCATTATCGCAAGTTGACTTTGGGGGCCTAGAAGTCGAGTTTACCAGCTCTTACACCAAATGGACATTCATTCCACCCGCATCGCCCCATATGGGAGGGGCATGGGAACGCATGGTGCGCTCAATAAAGACAGTTATGTACCAAATTGTTACGCCGACCACAAGATTAAATGACGAAAAGCTGTGCAACTTGTTCGTCGAAGTGGAGCATATAGTAAACAGTCGACCTCTAATGTATTTGCCCCTCGAAAACGCCGACCAAAAGGCGCTAACACCCAATCATTTTCTGCTGGGCTCGTCGTCAGGACTCAAACCAGTAGGCGACTTCAAAAATGCATATAAATTTGCTCGTGCCTCCTGGCGGCACTCTCAATACCTTGCTGAAATGTTCTGGAAGAGATGGGTGGCGGAAGTTTTACCTATGCTCACACGGAGGACTAATTGGTTTGACAAAGCCAAGCCGATTGAAGTCGGGGACATGGTCGTCATTGTCGACCCAAACTCACCACGTTATTCCTGGCCGAAGGGTATCATCATATCCACAATACCAGGAAGAGACGGCCAGGTCAGAAGTGCGATTGTTCGAACTACGCAAGGACAGTATCATCGCCCAGCGACGAAGTTAGCCGTATTGGAGGTATCCCGAGCCGGTGTTTAATTTGCCCGGGTATTCCCTCATGAGGGAAATACCGGGGGGGAGAATGTTGGAAACACCGTCACTGGCTAATCTCCATGTCTAAACTCACACTTGGTCTTTCCAACCACACAACAAATTTATCAGGCAACGCTGTATGTATGAACGCAATTAGGTAACCCTTTTCTAAATTGCTTAGTCGTTCTACTTCCTTTTCGTATATTCTTTGATCTCTTTGGTTACGGCGTGAAAACGTGCAGTTGGGAAAACCAAATGTGAGTATACTAATACAAAATATTAACCTGTTTAATTAATTCTAATTGTAATATCTTTCTGCAATAAAGTTTTTAAAGTCGTTTACGAACTCATAAATTGGTTGAACCAACAAAACCTACAACTATGTTTGAACTTACATGCGAAATTAAAATCTTAGCAACAATTACAACTAAAACTATGTTTGAAATTACATGCGAAATTAAAATCTAAGCAACAATTACAACTAAAACTATGTTTGAACTTACATGCTTTTCTAAAATCTAAGCAACAATTACAACTATTACTATTCTAAAACTACACTTAATCTACAACTATGTGTAAAAACTAAACCTAATTAACAATTAATAAACACAATAAATATTGAACTACAAATTGGGGGCTCAACCAAAATCAGATGCTCCGCTAGTTTGTGAAAAGGCTGGAAAAATTCGCCATCATGCGAAAATTGTGAAACAGCAAATTTTTTAAGTCAACTGTACGCAGTAGCAGAGACGCTAGTAATTTCAAGGCAAGTGCGCCAGCAGATCAAAGGAAGAATCCAACAACAACAACAAGAAATTCGCAAAAATTCTTAAGTGGAAGAAGCATATCAAAGTAGAGCGGAGTACAAGAAGTTGCAGCTAAGTGAACGTTGTATTTTAGTAGAAATAGTAGTAGTAGAAACGAAATTTTTATAAATAAACGTTAAGATGAAATTGTAAAGTTTAAAAGATTTGAGTTGTGAGAAAAGAAGCTCATTAAAGCAGCGAATTAAAGTAGCGAGTTTCTAAATCAAAATTAACAAGTAAGAACGGGACTGTCTTCGGCTGTGCCGAAGACTTCATACCTTTCATGAATGGGGCTGAACAATAATCTTATCCCGTTCGTAATCTCCGAATAATCGGATGTATAAGATAAGAAATATATAGTGAACAGATCTACATACCTTAACGATTTTTAAGATAAATATAAAATAAAAAACGGGTAGGTACTTTGTGTGAGGATGCAAAGTTTCAGGTTTTTTGTGGTCTGCGTGTAAAAACTATGACTACGAATCACGTATTTCAAAAATATATGACGAAAACGTAACTATTTGATGAAATTTGATGAATTTTGAAGATTCTAGCCGTAAAAAAGGGGTCAAAATGACAGTTTATATGAAGTATATAATATATATACGACCGATCTCTATGATTTTTTCAGACAACAATATATGCTATATACGTAAGCATTTTGTGAAATTTGAAGCTTCTAACTGTTAAAACGGGGCAGAAATTGCGCAAAGTTTCTTATCTGAACAATCGGTTGTATGAGATATATATTATGTGTACCACCGATCTCAATGATTTTTTAAACATCAATATATGCTGTACACGTAAGCAGTTGGTGAAATTTGAAGCTTCTAGCTGTTAAAATGGGGCCGAAATCGTAAAAAAAATATATATATACTATATATATATACTATATATACCATCATATATATATTATATATATCACCGATCTCTATGATTTTTTGACACAACAATACATACTATATACGTAAGCAATCGGTGAAATTTGAAGCTTATAACTGTTAAAATGGGGAAGAAATTGCGCAAAGTTTCTTATCTGAACAATCGGTTGTATGGGGTATATACTATATATACCACCGGTATCTATGATTTTCTCAGACAACAATATATGCTATACACGTAAGCATTTGGTGAAATTTGAACATATCTAAACGATTTTTAAGATAAATATAAAATAAAAAATAGGTAGGTAATCTGTGTGAGGATGCAAAGCTTCACGTTTTTTGTGGTCTGCATGTAAAAACTATGGCTACGAATCACGTATTTCAAAAATATATGACGTAAACGTAACTTTTTGATGAAATTTGATGAATCTTGAAGCTTCTAGCCGTAAAAAAGGGGTCAATATGACAGTTTATATGAAGTATATAATATATATACCACCGATCTCTATGATTTTTTCAGACAACAATATATGCTATATACGAAAGCATTTTGTGAAATTTGAAGCTTCTAACTGTTAAAACGGGGCAGAAATTGCGCAAAGTTTCTTATCTGAACAATCGGTTGTATGAGATATATACTATGCATATCACCGATCTCAATGATTTTTTCAGACATCAATATATGCTATACACGTAAGCAGTTGGTGAAATTTGAAGCTTCTAGCTGTTGAAATGGGGTAGAAATTGCGAAAAGTTTCTTATCTGAACAATCGGTTGTATGAGATATATACTATATATAGAACCGATCTCTATGATTTTTTCAGACAACAATATATGCTATATACGTAAGCAATCAGTGAAATTTGAAGCTTATAGCTGTTAAAATGGGGTAGAAATTGCGAAAAGTTTCTTATCTGAACAATCGGTTGTATGAGATATATACTATATATACAAACCGATCTCTATGATTTTTTCAGACAACAATATATGCTATATACGTAAGCAATCGGTGAAATTTGAAGCTTATAGCTGTTAAAATGGGGTAGAAATTGCGAAAAGTTTCTTATCTGAACAATCGGTTGTATGAGATATATACTATATATACAACCGATCTCTATGATTTTTTCAGACAACAATATATGCTATATAAGTAAATATTCGGTGAAATTTGAAGCTTCTAGCTGTTAAAATGGGGCTAAAATTTGCGAAAATATATATATATATACTATATATATATACTATATATACCACCATATATATATTATATATACCACCGATCTTTATGATTTTTTCAGACAACAATATATGCTATATACGTAAGCATTCGCTGAAATTTGAAGCCTCTAGCTCTTAAAATAGGGCAGTAATTACGAAAAGTTCCTTATCTGAACAATCGGTTGTGGGGGATATATACTATATATACGACCGATCTCATAAATTTTTTCAGGCAACAATATGTTCAATATACGAAAGTATATGGTGAAGTTTGAAGCTTCAATCTGTTAAATTGGGTAAGATATTACAAAAATCCTCTTTTTCTGAAAAATCGGTTGTATGGAGGATATATGCTATAGTGGTCCGATCCGGTCGGTTCCGACAAATGTCTAATCGGACACCCAAATACACCTGCTCACCAAATTTTATCAAGATATCTCAAAAATTGAGGGACTAGTTTGCATACAAACAGACAGACGGACAGACGGACAGACGGACAGACGGACAGACGGACATGGCTAAAAAAACTCAGCTCTTCAACCTGATTATTTCGGTATACTTAATGGTGGGTCTATCTATTTTCCTTTAAGGACTTACAATTTTCGGTTTCGTGACGAAATTAATATACCATTTCATTTTCATGAAAGGTATAAAAACGGGTAGGTACTTTGTGTGAGGATGCAAAGTTTCAGGTTTTTTGTGGTCTGCGTGTAAAAACTATGACTACGAATCACGTATTTCAAAAATATATGACGAAAACGTAACTATTTGATGAAATTTGATGAATTTTGAAGATTCTAGCCGTAAAAAAGGGGTCAAAATAACAGTTTATATGAAGTATATAACATATATACGACCGATCTCTATGATTTTTTCAGACAACAATATATGCTATATACGTAAGCATTTTGTGAAATTTGAAGCTTCTAACTGTTAAAACGGGGCAGAAATTGCGCAAAGTTTCTTATCTGAACAATCGGTTGTATGAGATATATACTATATATATCACCGATCTCAATGATTTTTTCAGACATCAATATATGCTATACACGTAAGCAGTTGGTGAAATTTGAAGCTTCTAGCTGTTGAAATGGGGTAGAAATTGCGAAAAGTTTCTTATCTGAACAATCGGTTGTATGAGATATATACTATATATAGAACCGATCTCTATGATTTTTTCAGACAACAATATATGCTATATACGTAAGCAATCAGTGAAATTTGAAGCTTATAGCTGTTAAAATGGGGTAGAAATTGCGAAAAGTTTCTTATCTGAACAATCGGTTGTATGAGATATATACTATATATACAACCGATCTCTATGATTTTTTCAGACAACAATATATGCTATATACGTAAGCAATCGGTGAAATTTGAAGCTTATAGCTGTTAAAATGGGGTAGAAATTGCGAAAAGTTTCTTATCTGAACAATCGGTTGTATGAGATATATACTATATATACAACCGATCTCTATGATTTTTTCAGACAACAATATATGCTATATAAGTAAATATTCGGTGAAATTTGAAGCTTCTAGCTGTTAAAATGGGGCTAAAATTTGCGAAAATATATATATATATACTATATATATATACTATATATACCACCATATATATACTATATATACCACCGATCTTTATGATTTTTTCAGACAACAATATATGCTATATACGTAAGCATTCGCTGAAATTTGAAGCCTCTAGCTCTTAAAATAGGGCAGTAATTACGAAAAGTTCCTTATCTGAACAATCGGTTGTGGGGGATATATACTATATATACGACCGATCTCATAAATTTTTTCAGGCAACAATATGTTCAATATACAAAAGTATATGGTGAAGTTTGAAGCTTCAATCTGTTAAATTGGGTAAGATATTACAAAAATCCTCTTTTTCTGAAAAATCGGTTGTATGGAGGATATATGCTATAGTGGTCCGATCCGGTCGGTTCCGACAAATGTCTAATCGGACACCCAAATACACCTGCTCACCAAATTTTATCAAGATATCTCAAAAATTGAGGGACTAGTTTGCATACAAACAGACAGACGGACAGACGGACAGACGGACAGACGGACAGACGGACATGGCTAAAACAACTCAGCTCTTCAACCTGATTATTTCGGTATACTTAATGGTGGGTCTATCTATTTTCCTTTAAGGACTTACAATTTTCGGTTTCGTGACGAAATTAATATACCATTTCATTTTCATGAAAGGTATAAAAAGTGGAAAAGTCGAAATATACAGGTATCAATTTGAGTAGAGAAACCGAGAAAAGTATATTGATGTAAAGAAGCGAGAAAACAACAAGAATGTATAAACTAGCGAGAATATGCATAGTTATGTGAAAATATAGAAGAAATTTGTGAATGTAATGAAGACGTAGATCAAAAAGTGTAGTTAGAAAGAGATGTTAAAGTGTCATAATAAAATATAGCTGAACTATAGGGCGAATAACGTTTTGTGCTGAAGAAAGCAAATAATAACAAAAGTTAGAGTAAGTAAGAAGTATCAATAATTTTCAACAAGAAAATGGCTAATAAAGAAGAAAAGTAAAAACAAAATTCTTATTAGAATTCAAACAGATATTTAACATTGCCTTAAATTTCGCTTAACCAAACACCGTAGTTTAGTAAAATCGATAAGATAGTAAAAAATAACAATAATTTAAGTATTTTTAAAAAATAATTTTTTTCTTTCTCCATTCACATCAATCTTGGGCGCAACTGACCTATGGACGTAGAAACGATTACATCATTAACAGTGGACGGACTGAAGGAAAAGTTGACAGAGTTAGGGCTGAGTACAACGGGACGAAAGGTTGAATTACAAACCAGGTTGCTCCAGCATTTCAATTTGTATAACGATGGGGCATCCGGCTCAGATAACGGTTCTTTATATGGAGATGCGACCGGTGTTCCCCAACAACTATCGACTGTTCAGCCATCACACTTTACATTGCGTGATATAGAGGACTCGATGGGCCATTTTACGGGGGTAGGTTATCCGAGTATAGGTCAATGGGTGAGAGATTTTGAAGATAATGCATTCACTCTTGGTTGGAACGAACTGCAAAAATTTGTTTATGCAAGGCAGTTGTTAAAGGGAGATGCCAGAGCTTTTGTTAGAAGCCAATCTAACATCGGCGACTGGAAATTGTTGAAAAAAGCACTAAATCTAGAATTCGGTAAAAAATTGTCAGCTGTCGAAGTCCATAAGATATTAAAAAATCGGAGGAAGAAACCGTCGGAAACCTTGCGAGAGTATTTGTATTGTCTAATGGAGATAGGGAATGCTATTAGCCTTGATGAGGAGAGTTTAGTCGAATATTTTGTTGAGGGTATCCCGGATTCTTGGCAGAGCAAGTCAGTCCTGTATCAGGTACAGACAGTCGAAGAACTTAAGGTTAATTTAAAAGTGTACGAAAAAATTAAAAATTCTAAGGCGCAGACTTATTCGAAGGCAGGTCATCAAACCTCTGTAGTGGTTGGTAAAGCACAGGAAACCAAGCAAACAAGCGACTCTTCATGTTTTAAATGTGGTGCAAAAGGGCATTTGGCTAAGACCTGCGAGTTGAAGGGTTTTAAGTGTTTTAAATGTAATCAGATTGGTCATCGCGCAGTCGAGTGTAAGAATAAAAAACCAGAAGATACTAAAAAGGAAGCTTCAAAGAAAGATAAGGATAGTTTGCACATGACTTCTGAATATGAAGTATTGACATTAACTCCATCGGGTAACCGAGTTTTCAAGGAATTGACCATTAACAATGTTACCATATCTGCTATAATCGATACAGGAAGTGACATCAGTGCTATACGTTATGATACGCTATTGATGTTAGATGGTATCGAACTGACCAACGAGGTCAAAAAGTTTAGAGCAATCGGTGGCGCAACAATAACCACAATAGGTAGCTTCGAAAGAAAAGTCAAAATCGACGGAATTGAACTTAAAATTAAGTTTCACGTCGCGAGAGAGAGAGATATTTTATATAGTGCAGTTCTCGGAAATGATATTTTAAAACGGGTTAATGTGTTTATAGGGGATGAAGGAGCTAAATTCCCGCTGAAAGAGAATTTGAAACGCCAGTCTGGAGAACAAAAAAACACTTGCGAAAGCGGTGAAGATAGAAAAGGCACGTCAGTTAGGAATTCCGCAGATAAAAAGTGTCAGGGCATCGGGGAACTAGTACAAGAGTTTGGTGAAATCTGTTTATCTAACATTATCGAAGAGGTGAATAAGAAGGACCATGACTTAGACCATTTGAATGTTGAATGCAAGTCAGAATTGAATAACCTCATCGAAGGATATAGGCCGAAGATAACTCAGACTTCTCCCGTGGTAATGAAGATTGTTCTAAAGGATGAAGTTCCTGTATACAGTCGTCCCAGACGACTACCTATTTCTGATCAGGCAATAGTAGATAGGCAGGTGAAAGACTGGATAGATGAGGGGGTTATCCGTCCAAGCACTTCCGAATACGCGTCACCTATAGTATTAGCAGCGAAGAAAGACGGTTCGAAGAGACTATGCTGCGACTATAGGAGATTAAATGAAAAAGTGGTAAGAGACAATTTTCCAATGATACTGATAGACGATGTCATACAGAGGTTAGAAAAGGCTAAGGTTTTCACAGCCCTGGACCTAAAAGATGGCTTTTTCCACGTACCATTGGAATCGGAGTCCAAGAAATTTACGGCATTTGTCACTCATAACGGCCAATATGAATTCAATTTTGTTCCGTTCGGCATCTCAAATTCACCCGCAGTTTTCTGCAGATTCATTTCCGCCATTTTTCATGAGCTAGTACGAGAGGGTACTGTAGTTATCTACATGTATGACCTCATAGTCCCATCCAAAGACGAACGTGAAGGAATTGAAAAATTGAAAAGGGTCCTAACTGTAGCCGAATCATACGGTCTCAGAACAAATGTCAATTTCTGAAAAGGGAAGTGAGTTTCTTAGGTTACATCATCGAAGACTCAACCATAAAAGTGTCCAAGGAAAAGACGAAAACGGTTAGGGATTTCCCGGTGCCAAATGACAAGAAGTCACTCCAGCGCTATCTGGGGCTCACTTCTTACTTCCGCCGTTTCATCCCTAATTACGCAACAGTTGCAAGGCCATTGACGGATCTGCTGAAGAAAAATTCAACGTTCGCAATGGGAAATGAGCAAGTAGCTGCGGTACAACAGCTAAAGAACGCTTTGACGAGTGCTCCCGTACTTAAAATTTATGATCCAACAGCATTAACTGAGGTTCATACGGACGCCAGTAAGTACGGTTATGGAGCAGTTCTTTTACAGAAAGACAGTGATGACGGACAACTACATCCTGTCCAGTATATGAGTAGGAAAACGACACCAGCAGAACAAAAGCCATCATCGAAGCCTTAAAAAAGTGGCGAGTTTATATTTTGGGAACCAAATTCAGAATAGTGACAGACTGCAACGCTTTCGCAATGACGATGCGAAAAGATGATGTTCCCTTAAGGGTGTCTAGGTGGGCAATGTTTATGCAGGAATTTGATTATACCATAGAGCACCGTTCAGGACCTAAGATGAAGCACGTTGACGCGTTAAGTCGAGTAATTTGCTTAACAGTTGGAGATACTTTGCGGCATCGTATCAAAGAAGCGCAGTTGAAAGATGAGTGGACTCGTGCTGTTAGGGTTGCTTTAGGGGAAAATAGCTACGAAGATTATTATTTAAAGTATGACCTTTTATATAAAGATTCGTCGAAAGAGTTACTAGTGGTACCAGCAATTATGGAGCAGGAAATAATCAAAATCGCGCATCAACAAGGTCACTTTGGCGCGAAAAAGACCCAAGATATAGTAGAAAAATATTTTTATATCTCTGATTTAAGTGCAAAAGTAAAAAGTGTAGTAAAAGGGTGCATTGAATGCATTATTATAGACGCAAAGGCAGGGAAAAAAGAAGGCCTGCTTAACCCCATAGATAAGGCGGATATACCACTCAAAACCCTCCACATTGACCATGTAGGACCCATGGAGCAAACACAAAAGCGGTACAATCATATACTCGTTATAGTAGACGCATTCTCGAAATTCGTCTGGCTTTATCCAACGAAGAGTACAGGTGCAGCAGAAGTAGTGGATAGGTTGCAGAAACTCGCGTCTATTTTCGGGAACCCAGAGCGAATCATTACAGATAGGGGTACGGCATTTACGGCGAAAGTGTTCGAGGAGTATTGTAAACAAGAGATGATTCAACATCTTATTGCTACTGGTATACCGCGCGGTAACGGACAGGTCGAACGAATTCATAAAATTGTTGTCCCAATGCTAGCCAAGTTATGTACAGGGGATCCCAAGGTATGGTACAAGCACGTCGAATGGGTACAGCAAACGATAAATAACACACCCCCACGCAGCACAAAACACTCTCCGTTTAGGATATTAACAGGCGTAGAAATGCGCACAAACGATAATGCAGATATCCGAGCACCTGTACAATGGATGAAACTATAGCAGCATTTGCCGTCTTTCAGTGAGTTTTATAGCTCCGGCTTATGCTCAATTCTCACGGGAATGCTCCGGATCATTGAGAGACTTGAGAAGCAGATGTCGTGAAATTTTCGCACACGTGAAATGATATAGGCAGATGTCGCCGCTGTTTTTCATTTAACTCATACGGCGAAAGGCTAAGCAGCCACATCTATTTTTGAAAAAGTAGGTATCATTGTAAATTTTACCAAGTAGCGCAACTAACAGCTGATCGGTGAAAATTCGCACATTCACACGCACAGCTCTCGACTCAGTTTCAAAACAAAACTTTAGATTATTTAATTCAAATTTTAAAGTGAGATAATCCTTACAAATTTATGTATACATAATATATATGGCGTTTTTTTTGTTATTGAAACAATAGTTTTTTTTATATTAAAGCTTTTATCATTTTTATACCTTTCATGAAAATGAAATGGTATATTAATTTCGTCACGAAACCGAAAATTGTAAGTCCTTAAAGGAAAATAGATAGACCCACCATTAAGTATACCGAAATAATCAGGTTGAAGAGCTGAGTTGATTTAGCCATGTCCGTCTGTCCGTCTGTCCGTCTGTCTGTTTGTATGCAAACTAGTCCCTCAATTTTTGAGATATCTTGATAAAATTTGGTGAGCGGGTGTATTTGGGTGTCCGATTGGACATTTGTCGGAACCGACCGGATCGGACCACTATAGCATATATCCTCCATACAACCGATTTTTCAGAAAAAGAGGATTTTTGTAATATCTTATCCAATTTAACAGATTGAAGCTTCAAACTTCACCATATACTTTCGTATATTGCACATATTGTTGCCTGAAAAAATTGATGAGATCGGTCGTATAATAGTATATATCCCCCACAACCGATTGTTCAGATAAGGAACTTTTCGTAATTACTGCCCCATTTTAAGAGCTAGAGGCTTCAAATTTCAACGAATGCTTAGGTATATAGCATATATTGTTGTCTGAAAAAATCATAAAGATCGGTGGTATATATAGTATATATATGGTGGTATATATAGTATATATATATATATATTTTCGCAAATTTTAGCCCCATTTTAACAGCTAGAAGCTTCAAATTTCACCGAATACTTACGTATATAGCATATATTGTTGTCTGAAAAAATCGTAGAGGTCGGTTGTATATATAGTATATTTCTCATACACCGATTGTTCAGATAAGAAACTTTTCGCAATTTCTACCCCATTTTAACAGCTATAAGCTTCAAATTTCACCGATTGCTTACGTATATAGCATATATTGTTGTCCAAAAAATTCATAGAGATCGGTTGTATATATAGTATATATCTCATACAACCGATTGTTCAGATAAGAAACTTTTCGCAATTTCTACCCCATTTTAACAGCTAGAAGCTTCAAATTTCACCAAATGCTTAAGTATATAGCATATATTGTTGTCTGAAAAAATCATAGAGATCGGTTGTATATATAGTAGATATCTCATACAACGGATTGTTCAGATAAGAAACTTTGCGCAATTTCTGCCCCGTTTTAACAGCTAGAAGCTTCAAATTTCACAAAATGCTTACGTATATAACGTAGATAACGTAATCATAGAGATCGGTGGTATATATATTATATACTTCATATAAACTCTCATTTTTGCCCCTTTTTTACGGCTAGAAGCTTCAAAATTCATCGAATTTCATCAAATAGTTACGTTTACGTCATATATTTTTGAAATACGTGATTCGTAGTCATAGTTTTTACATGCAGACCACAAAAAACGTGAAGCTTTGCATCCTCACACAGATTACCTACCTATTTTTATACCTTTCATGAAAATGAAATGGTATATTAATTTCGTCACGAAACCGAAAATTGTAAGTCCTTAAAGGAAAATAGATAGACCCACCATTAAGTATACCGAAATAATCAGGTTGAAGAGCTGAGTTGATTTAGCCATGTCCGTCTGTCCGTCTGTCTGTTTGTATGCAAACTAGTCCCTCAATTTTTGAGATATCTTGATAAAATTTGGTGAGCGGGTGTATTTGGGTGTCCGATTGGACATTTGTCGGAACCGACCGGATCGGACCACTATAGCATATATCCTCCATACAACCGATTTTTCAGAAAAAGAGGATTTTTGTAATATCTTACCCAATTTAACAGATTGAAGCTTCAAACTTCACCATATACTTTCGTATATTGCACATATTGTTGCCTGAAAAAATTGATGAGATCGGTCGTATATATAGTATATATCCCCCACAACCGATTGTTCAGATAAGGAACTTTTCGTAATTACTGCCCCATTTTAAGAGCTAGAGGCTTCAAATTTCAACGAATGCTTAGGTATATAGCATATATTGTTGTCTGAAAAAATCATAAAGATCGGTGGTATATATAGTATATATATGGTGGTATGTATAGTATATATATATATATATTTTCGCAAATTTTAGCCCCATTTTAACAGCTAGAAGCTTCAAATTTCACCGAATACTTACGTATATAGCATATATTGTTGTCTGAAAAAATCGTAGAGATCGGTTGTATATATAGTATATATCTCATACAACCGATTGTTCAGATAAGAAACTTTTCGCAATTTCTACCCCATTTTAACAGCTATAAGCTTAAAATTTCACCGATTGCTTACGTATATAGCATATATTGTTGTCCAAAAAAATCATAGAGATCGGTTGTATATATAGTATATATCTCATACAACCGATTGTTCAGATAAGAAACTTTTCGCAATTTCTACCCCATTTTAACAGCTAGAAGCTTCAAATTTCACAAAATGCTTACGTATATAACGTAGATAACGTAATCATAGAGATCGGTGGTATATATATTATATACTTCATATAAACTCTCATTTTTGCCCCTTTTTTACGGCTAGAAGCTTCAAAATTCATCAAATTTCATCAAATAGTTACGTTTACGTCATATATTTTTGAAATACGTGATTCGTAGTCATAGTTTTTACATGCAGACCACAAAAAACGTGAAGCTTTGCATCCTCACACAGATTACCTACCTATTTATACCTTTCATGAAAATGAAATGGTATATTAATTTCGTCACGAAACCGAAAATTGTAAGTCCTTAAAGGAAAATAGATAGACCCACCATTAAGTATACCGAAATAATCAGGTTGAAGAGCTGAGTTGATTTAGCCATGTCCGTCTGTCCGTCTGTCTGTTTGTATGCAAACTAGTCCCTCAATTTTTGAGATATCTTGATAAAATTTGGTTTAGACATTTGTCGGAACCGACCGGATCGGACCACTATAGCATATATCCTCCATACAACCGATTTTTCAGAAAAAGAGGATTTTTGTAATATCTTACCCAATTTAACAGATTGAAGCTTCAAACATCCCCATATACTTTCGTATATTGCACATATTGTTGCCTGAAAAAATTGATGAGATCGGTCGTATATATAGTATATATCCCCCACAACCGATTGTTCAGATAAGGAACTTTTCGTAATTACTGCCCCATTTTAAGAGCTAGAGGCTTCAAATTTCAACGAATGCTTAGGTATATAGCATATATTGTTGTCTGAAAAAATCATAAAGATCGGTGGTATATATAGTATATATATGGTGGTATATATAGTATATATATATATATATTTTCGCAAATTTTAGCCCCATTTTAACAGCTAGAAGCTTCAAATTTCACCGAATACTTACGTATATAGCATATATTGTTGTCTGAAAAAATCGTAGAGATCGGTTGTATATATAGTATATATCTCATACAACCGATTGTTCAGATAAGAAACTTTTCGCAATTTCTACCCCATTTTAACAGCTATAAGCTTCAAATTTCACCGATTGCTTACGTATATAGCATATATTGTTGTCCAAAAAAATCATAGAGATCGGTTGTATATATAGTATATATCTCATACAACCGATTGTTAAGATAAGAAACTTTTCGCAATTTCTACCCCATTTTAACAGCTAGAAGCTTCAAATTTCACAAAATGCTTACGTATATAACGTAGATAACGTAATCATAGAGATCGGTGGTATATATATTATATACTTCATATAAACTCTCATTTTTGCCCCTTTTTTACGGCTAGAAGCTTCAAAATTCATCAAATCTCATCAAATAGTTACGTTTACGTCATATATTTTTGAAATACGTGATTCGTAGTCATAGTTTTTACATGCAGACCACAAAAAACGTGAAGCTTTGCATCCTCACACAGATTACCTACCTATTTTTATACCTTTCATGAAAATGAAATGGTATATTAATTTCGTCACGAAACCGAAAATTGTAAGTCCTTAAAGGAAAATAGATAGACCCACCATTAAGTATACCGAAATAATCAGGTTGAAGAGCTGAGTTGATTTAGCCATGTCCGTCTGTCCGTCTGTCTGTTTGTATGCAAACTAGTCCCTCAATTTTTGAGACATCTTGATAAAATTTGGTGAGCGGGTGTATTTGGGTGTCCGATTAGACATTTGTCGGAACCGACCGGATCGGACCACTATAGCATATCCTCCATACAACCGATTTTTCAGAAAAAGAGGATTTTTGTAATATCTTACCCAATTTAACAGATTGAAGCTTCAAACTTCACCATATACTTTCGTATATTGCACATATTGTTGCCTGAAAAAATTGATGAGATCGGTCGTATATATAGTATATATCCCCCACAACCGATTGTTCAGATAAGGAACTTTTCGTAGTTACTGCCCCATTTTAAGAGCTAGAGGCTTCAAATTTCAACGAATGCTTAGGTATATAGCATATATTGTTGTCTGAAAAAATCATAAAGATCGGTGGTATATATAGTATATATATGGTGGTATATATAGTATATATATATATATATTTTCGCAAATTTTAGCCCCATTTTAACAGCTAGAAGCTTCAAATTTCACCGAATACTTACGTATATAGCATATATTGTTGTCTGAAAAAATCGTAGAGATCGGTTGTATATATATTATATATCTCATACAACCGATTGTTCAGATAAGAAACTTTTCGCAATTTCTACCCCATTTTAACAGCTATAAGCTTCAAATTTCACCGATTGCTTACGTATATAGCATATATTGTTGTCCAAAAAAATCATAGAGATCGGTTGTATATATAGTATATATCTCATACAACCGATTGTTCAGATAAGAAACTTTTCGCAATTTCTACCCCATTTTAGCAGCTAGAAGCTTCAAATTTCACCAAATGCTTAAGTATATAGCATATATTGTTGTCTGAAAAAATCATAGAGATCGGTTGTATATATAGTATATATCTCATACAACCGATTGTTCAGATAAGAAACTTTTCGCAATTTCTACCCCATTTTAACAGCTAGAAGCTTCAAATTTCACCAAATGCTTAAGTATATAGCATATATTGTTGTCTGAAAAAATCATAGAGATCGGTTGTATATATAGTAGATATCTCATACAACGGATTGTTCAGATAAGAAACTTTGCGCAATTTCTGCCCCGTTTTAACAGCTAGAAGCTTCAAATTTCACAAAATGCTTACGTATATAACGTAGATAACGTAATCATAGAGATCGGTGGTATATATATTATATACTTCATATAAACTCTCATTTTTGCCCCTTTTTTACGGCTAGAAGCTTCAAAATTCATCGAATTTCATCAAATAGTTACGTTTACGTCATATATTTTTGAAATACGTGATTCGTAGTCATAGTTTTTACATGCAGACCACAAAAAACGTGAAGCTTTGCATCCTCACACAGATTACCTACCTATTTTTATACCTTTCATGAAAATGAAATGGTATATTAATTTCGTCACGAAACCGAAAATTGTAAGTCCTTAAAGGAAAATAGATAGACCCACCATTAAGTATACCGAAATAATCAGGTTGAAGAGCTGAGTTGATTTAGCCATGTCCGTCTGTCCGTCTGTCCGTCTGTCTGTTTGTATGCAAACTAGTCCCTCAATTTTTGAGATATCTTGATAAAATTTGGTGAGCGGGTGTATTTGCGTGTCCGATTGGACATTTGTCGGAACCGACCGGATCGGACCACTATAGCATATATCCTCCATACAACCGATTTTTCAGAAAAAGAGGATTTTTGTAATATCTTACCCAATTTAACAGATTGAAGCTTCAAACTTCACCATATACTTTCGTATATTGCACATATTGTTGCCTGAAAAAATTGATGAGATCGGTCGTATATATAGTATATATCCCCCACAACCGATTGTTCAGATAAGGAACTTTTCGTAATTACTGCCCCATTTGAAGAGCTAGAGGCTTCAACTTTCAACGAATGCTTAGGTATATAGCATATATTGTTGTCTGAAAAAATCATAAAGATCGGTGGTATATATAGTATATATATGGTGGTATGTATAGTATATATATATATATATATTTTCGCAAATTTTAGCCCCATTTTAACAGCTAGAAGCTTCAAATTTCACCGAATACTTACGTATATAGCATATATTGTTGTCTGAAAAAATCGTAGAGATCGGTTGTATATATAGTATATATCTCATACAACCGATTGTTCAGATAAGAAACTTTTCGCAATTTCTACCCAATTTTAACAGCTATAAGCTTAAAATTTCACCGATTGCTTACGTATATAGCATATATTGTTGTCCAAAAAAATCATAGAGATCGGTTGTATATATAGTATATATCTCATACAACCGATTGTTCAGATAAGAAACTTTTCGCAATTTCTACCCCATTTTAACAGCTAGAAGCTTCAAATTTCACAAAATGCTTACGTATATAACGTAGATAACGTAATCATAGAGATCGGTGGTATATATATTATATACTTCATATAAACTCTCATTTTTGCCCCTTTTTTACGGCTAGAAGCTTCAAAATTCATCAAATTTCATCAAATAGTTACGTTTACGTCATATATTTTTGAAATACGTGATTCGTAGTCATAGTTTTTACATGCAGACCACAAAAAACGTGAAGCTTTGCATCCTCACACAGATTACCTACCTATTTATACCTTTCATGAAAATGAAATGGTATATTAATTTCGTCACGAAACCGAAAATTGTAAGTCCTTAAAGGAAAATAGATAGACCCACCATTAAGTATACCGAAATAATCAGGTTGAAGAGCTGAGTTGATTTAGCCATGTCCGTCTGTCCGTCTGTCCGTCTGTCTGTTTGTATGCAAACTAGTCCCTCAATTTTTGAGATATCTTGATAAAATTTGGTTTAGACATTTGTCGGAACCGACCGGATCGGACCACTATAGCATATATCCTCCATACAACCGATTTTTCAGAAAAAGAGGATTTTTGTAATATCTTACCCAATTTAACAGATTGAAGCTTCAAACATCCCCATATACTTTCGTATATTGCACATATTGTTGCCTGAAAAAATTGATGAGATCGGTCGTATATATAGTATATATCCCCCACAACCGATTGTTCAGATAAGCAACTTTTCGTAATTACTGCCCCATTTTAAGAGCTAGAGGCTTCAAATTTCAACGAAAGCTTAGGTATATAGCATATATTGTTGTCTGAAAAAATCATAAAGATCGGTGGTATATATAGTATATATATGGTGGTATATATAGTATATATATATATATATTTTCGCAAATTTTAGCCCCATTTTAACAGCTAGAAGCTTCAAATTTCACCGAATACTTACGTATATAGCATATATTGTTGTCTGAAAAAATCGTAGAGATCGGTTGTATATATAGTATATATCTCATACAACCGATTGTTCAGATAAGAAACTTTTCGCAATTTCTACCCCATTTTAACAGCTATAAGCTTCAAATTTCACCGATTGCTTACGTATATAGCATATATTGTTGTCCAAAAAAATCATAGAGATCGGTTGTATATATAGTATATATCGCATACAACCGATTGTTAAGATAAGAAACTTTTCGCAATTTCTACCCCATTTTAGCAGCTAGAAGCTTCAAATTTCACCAAATGCTTAAGTATATAGCATATATTGTTGTCTGAAAAAATCATAGAGATCGGTTGTATATATAGTAGATATCTCATACAACGGATTGTTCAGATAAGAAACTTTGCGCAATTTCTGCCCCGTTTTAACAGCTAGAAGCTTCAAATTTCACAAAATGCTTACGTATATAACGTAGATAACGTAATCATAGAGATCGGTGGTATATATTTTATATACTTCATATAAACTCTCATTTTTGCCCCTTTTTTACGGCTAGAAGCTTCAAAATTCATCAAATCTCATCAAATAGTTACGTTTACGTCATATATTTTTGAAATACGTGATTCGTAGTCATAGTTTTTACATGCAGACCACAAAAAACGTGAAGCTTTGCATCCTCACACAGATTACCTACCTATTTTTATACCTTTCATGAAAATGAAATGGTATATTAATTTCGTCACGAAACCGAAAATTGTAAGTCCTTAAAGGAAAATAGATAGACCCACCATTAAGTATACCGAAATAATCAGGTTGAAGAGCTGAGTTGATTTAGCCATGTCCGTCTGTCCGTCTGTCTGTTTGTATGCAAACTAGTCCCTCAATTTTTGAGACACCTTGATAAAATTTGGTGAGCGGGTGTATTTGGGTGTCCGATTAGACATTTGTCGGAACCGACCGGATCGGACCACTATAGCATATCCTCCATACAACCGATTTTTCAGAAAAAGAGGATTTTTGTAATATCTTACCCAATTTAACAGATTGAAGCTTCAAACTTCACCATATACTTTCGTATATTGCACATATTGTTGCCTGAAAAAATTGATGAGATCGGTCGTATATATAGTATATATCCCCCACAACCGATTGTTCAGATAAGGAACTTTTCGTAATTACTGCCCCATTTTAAGAGCTAGAGGCTTCAAATTTCAACGAATGCTTAGGTATATAGCATATATTGTTGTCTGAAAAAATCATAAAGATCGGTGGTATATATAGTATATATATGGTGGTATATATAGTATATATATATATATATTTTCGCAAATTTTAGCCCCATTTTAACAGCTAGAAGCTTCAAATTTCACCGAATACTTACGTATATAGCATATATTGTTGTCTGAAAAAATCGTAGAGATCGGTTGTATATATATTATATATCTCATACAACCGATTGTTCAGATAAGAAACTTTTCGCAATTTCTACCCCATTTTAACAGCTATAAGCTTCAAATTTCACCGATTGCTTACGTATATAGCATATATTGTTGTCCAAAAAAATCATAGAGATCGGTTGTATATATAGTATATATCTCATACAACCGATTGTTCAGATAAGAAACTTTTCGCAATTTCTACCCCATTTTAGCAGCTAGAAGCTTCAAATTTCACCAAATGCTTAAGTATATAGCATATATTGTTGTCTGAAAAAATCATAGAGATCGGTTGTATATATAGTAGATATCTCATACAACGGATTGTTCAGATAAGAAACTTTGCGCAATTTCTGCCCCGTTTTAACAGCTAGAAGCTTCAAATTTCACAAAATGCTCACGTATATAACGTAGATAACGTAATCATAGAGATCGGTGGTATATATATTATATACTTCATATAAACTCTCATTTTTGCACCTTTTTTACGGCTAGAAGCTTCAAAATTCATCAAATTTCATCAAATAGTTACGTTTACGTCATATATTTTTGAAATACGTGATTCGTAGTCATAGTTTTTACATGCAGACCACAAAAAACGTGAAGCTTTGCATCCTCACACAGATTACCTACCTATTTTTATACCTTTCATGAAAATGAAATGGTATATTAATTTCGTCACGAAACCGAAAATTGTAAGTCCTTAAAGGAAAATAGATAGACCCACCATTAAGTATACCGAAATAATCAGGTTGAAGAGCTGAGTTGATTTAGCCATGTCCGTCTGTCCGTCTGTCTGTTTGTATGCAAACTAGTCCCTCAATTTTTGAGATATCTTGATAAAATTTGGTGAGCGGGTGTATTTGGGTGTCCGATTAGACATTTGTCGGAACCGACCGGATCGGACCACTATAGCATATATCCTCCATACAACCGATTTTTCAGAAAAAGAGGATTTTTGTAATATCTTACCCAATTTAACAGATTGAAGCTTCAAACTTCACCATATACTTTCGTATATTGCACATATTGTTGCCTGAAAAAATTGATGAGATCGGTCGTATATATAGTATATATCCCCCACAACCGATTGTTCAGATAAGGAACTTTTCGTAATTACTGCCTCATTTTAAGAGCTAGAGGCTTCAAATTTCAACGAATGCTTAGGTATATAGCATATATTGTTGTCTGAAAAAATCATAAAGATCGGTGGTATATATAGTATATATATGGTGGTATATATAGTATATATATATATATATATATTTTCGCAAATTTTAGCCCCATTTTAACAGCTAGAAGCTTCAAATTTCACCGAATACTTACGTATATAGCATATATTGTTGTCTGAAAAAATCGTAGAGATCGGTTGTATATATAGTATATATCTCATACAACCGATTGTTCAGATAAGAAACTTTTCGCAATTTCTACCCCATTTTAACAGCTATAAGCTACAAATTTCACCGATTGCTTACGTATATAGCATATATTGTTGTCCAAAAAAATCATAGAGATCGGTTGTATATATAGTATATATCTCATACAACCGATTGTTCAGATAAGAAACTTTTCGCAATTTCTACCCCATTTTAGCAGCTAGAAGCTTCAAATTTCACCAAATGCTTAAGCATATAGCATATATTGTTGTCTGAAAAAATCATAGAGATCGGTTGTATATATAGTAGATATCTCATACAACGGATTGTTCAGATAAGAAACTTTGCGCAATTTCTGCCCCGTTTTAACAGCTAGAAGCTTCAAATTTCACAAAATGCTCACGTATATAACGTAGATAACGTAATCATAGAGATCGGTGGTATATATATTATATACTTCATATAAACTCTCATTTTTGCACCTTTTTTACGGCTAGAAGCTTCAAAATTCATCAAATTTCATCAAATAGTTACGTTTACGTCATATATTTTTGAAATACGTGATTCGTAGTCATAGTTTTTACATTCAGACCACAAAAAACGTGAAGCTTTGCATCCTCACACAGATTACCTACCTATTTTTATACCTTTCATGAAAATGAAATGGTATATTAATTTCGTCACGAAACCGAAAATTGTAAGTCCTTAAAGGAAAATAGATAGACCCACCATTAAGTATACCGAAATAATCAGGTTGAAGAGCTGAGTTGATTTAGCCATGTCCGTCTGTCCGTCTGTCTGTTTGTATGCAAACTAGTCCCTCAATTTTTGAGATATCTTGATAAAATATGGTGAGCGGGTGTATTTGGGTGTCCGATTAGACATTTGTCGGAACCGACCGGATCGGACCACTATAGCATATATCCTCCATACAACCGATTTTTCAGAAAAAGAGGATTTTTGTAATATCTTACCCAATTTAACAGATTGAAGCTTCAAACTTCACCATATACTTTCGTATATTGCACATATTGTTGCCTGAAAAAATTGATGAGATCGGTCGTATATATAGTATATATCCCCCACAACCGATTGTTCAGATAAGGAACTTTTCGTAATTACTGCCCCATTTTAAGAGCTAGAGGCTTCAAATTTCAAGGAATGCTTAGGTATATAGCATATATTGTTGTCTGAAAAAATCATAAAGATCGGTGGTATATATAGTATATATATGGTGGTATATATAGTATATATATATATATTTTTTCGCAAATTTTAGCCCCATTTTAACAGCTAGAAGCTTCAGATTTCACCGAATACTTACGTATATAGCATATATTGTTGTCTGAAAAAATCGTAGAGATCGGTTGTATATATAGTATATATCTCATACAACCGATTGTTCAGATAAGAAACTTTTCGCAATTTCTACCCCATTTTAACAGCTATAAGCTTCAAATTTCACCGATTGCTTACGTATGTAGCATATATTGTTGTCCAAAAAAATCATAGAGATCGGTTGTATATATAGTATATATCTCATACAACCGATTGTTCAGATAAGAAACTTTTCGCAATTTCTACCCCATTTTAACAGCTATAAGCTTCAAATTTCACCGATTGCTTACGTATATAGCATATATTGTTGTCCAAAAAAATCATAGAGATCGGTTGTATATATAGTATATATCTCATACAACCGATTGTTCAGATAAGAAACTTTTCGCAATTTCTACCCCATTTTAACAGCTATAAGCTTCAAATTTCACCGATTGCTTACGTATATAGCATATATTGTTGTCTGAAAAAATCATAGAGATCGGTTGTATATATAGTAGATATCTCATACAACCGATTGTTCAGATAAGAAACTTTGCGCAATTTCTGCCCCGTTTTAACAGCTAGAAGCTTCAAATTTCACAAAATGCTTACGTATATAACGTAGATAACGTAATCATAGAGATCGGTGGTATATATATTATATACTTCATATAAACTCTCATTTTTGCCCCTTTTTTACGGCTAGAAGCTTCAAAATTCATCAAATTTCATCAAATAGTTACGTTTACGTGAAGCTTTGCATCCTCACACAGATTACCTACCTATTTTTTATTTTATATTTATCTTAAAAATCGTTTAGATATGTTCAAATTTCACTAAATGCTTACGTGTATAGCATATATTGTTGTCTGAGAAAATCATAGATACCGGTGGTATATATAGTATATATCCCATACAACCGATTGTTCAGATAAGAAACTTTGCGCAATTTCTTCCCCATTTTAACAGCTAGAAGCTTCAACTTTCACCAAATGCTTACGTGTATAGCATATATTGTTGTCTGAAAAAATCATTGAGATCGATGGTATATATAGTATATATCTCATACAACCGATTGTTCAGTTAAGAAACTTTGCGCAATTTCTGCCCCTTTTTAACAGCTAGACGCTTCAAATTTCACCATATGCTTACGTATATAGCATATATTGTTGTCTGAAAAAATCATAGAGATCGGTGGTATATATATTATATACTTCATATAAACTGTCATTTTTGCCCATTTTTTACGGCTAGAAGCTTCAAAATTCATCAAATTTCATCAAATAGTTACGTTTACGTCATATATTTTTGAAATACGTGATTCGTAGTCATAGTTTTTACATGCAGACCACAAAAAACGTGAAGCTTTGCATCCTCACACAGATTACCTACCTATTTTTATACCTTTCATGAAAATGAAATGGAATATTAATTTCGTCACGAAACCGAAAATTGTAAGTCCTTAAAGGAAAATAGATAGACCCACCATTAAGTATACCGAAATAATCAGGTTGAAGAGCTGAGTTGATTTAGCCATGTCCGTCTGTCCGTCTGTCTGTTTGTATGCAAACTAGTCCCTCAATTTTTGAGATATCTTGATAAAATTTGGTGAGCGGGTGTATTTGGGTGTCCGATTAGACATTTGTCGGAACCGACCGGATCGGACCACTATAGCATATATCCTCCATACAACCGATTTTTCAGAAAAAGAGGATTTTTGTAATATCTTACCCAATTTAACAGATTGAAGCTTCAAACTTCACCATATACTTTCGTATATTGCACATATTGTTGCCTGAAAAAATTGATGAGATCGGTCGTATATATAGTATATATCCCCCACAACCGATTGTTCAGATAAGGAACTTTTCGTAATTACTGCCCCATTTTAAGAGCTAGAGGCTTCAAATTTCAACGAATGCTTAGGTATATAGCATATATTGTTGTCTGAAAAAATCATAAAGATCGGTGGTATATATAGTATATATATGGTGGTATATATAGTATATATATATATATATTTTCGCAAATTTTAGCCCCATTTTAACAGCTAGAAGCTTCAAATTTCACCGAATACTTACGTATATAGCATATATTGTTGTCTGAAAAAATCGTAGCGATCGGTTGTATATATAGTATATATCTCATACAACCGATTGTTCAGATAAGAAACTTTTCGCAATTTCTACCCCATTTTAACAGCTATAAGCTTCAAATTTCACCGATTGCTTACGTATATAGCATATATTGTTGTCCAAAAAAATCATAGAGATCGGTTGTATATATAGTATATATCTCATACAACCGATTGTTCAGATAAGAAACTTTTCGCAATTTCTACCCCATTTTAACAGCTAGAAGCTTCAAATTTCACCAAATGCTTAAGTATATAGCATATATTGTTGTCTGAAAAAATCATAGAGATCGGTTGTATATATAGTAGATATCTCATACAACGGATTGTTGAGATAAGAAACTTTGCGCAATTTCTGCCCCGTTTTAACAGCTAGAAGCTTCAAATTTCACAAAATGCTTACGTATATAACGTAGATAACGTAATCATAGAGATCGGTGGTATATATATTATATACTTCATATAAACTCTCATTTTTGCCCCTTTTTTACGGCTAGAAGCTTCAAAATTCATCAAATTTCATCAAATAGTTACGTTTACGTCATATGTTTTTGAAATACGTGATTCGTAGTCATAGTTTTTACATGCAGACCACAAAAAACGTGAAGCTTTGCATCCTCACACAGATTACCTACCTATTTTTATACCTTTCATGAAAATGAAATGGTATATTAATTTCGTCACGAAACCGAAAATTGTAAGTCCTTAAAGGAAAATAGATAGACCCACCATTAAGTATACCGAAATAATCAGGTTGAAGAGCTGAGTTGATTTAGCCATGTCCGTCTGTCCGTCTGTCTGTTTGTATGCAAACTAGTCCCTCAATTTTTGAGATATCTTGATAAAATTTGGTGAGCGGGTGTATTTGGGTGTCCGATTAGACATTTGTCGGAACCGACCGGATCGGACCACTATAGCATATATCCTCCATACAACCGATTTTTCAGAAAAAGAGGATTTTTGTTTTATCTTACCCAATTTTACAGATTGAAGCTTCAAACTTCACCATATACTTTCGTATATTGCACATATTGTTGCCTGAAAAAATTGATGAGATCGGTCGTATATATAGTAGATATCTCAAACAACCGATTGTTCAGATAAGAAACTTTGCGCAATTTCTGCCCCGTTTTAACAGCTAGAAGCTTCAAATTTCACAAAATGCTTACGTATATAACGTAGATAACGTAATCATAGAGATCGGTGGTATATATATTATATACTTCATATAAACTGTCATTTTTGCCCCTTTTTTACGGCTAGAAGCTTCAAAATTCATCAAATAGTTACGTTTACGTCATATATTTTTGAAATACGTGATTCGTAGTCATAGTTTTTACATGCAGACCACAAAAAACGTGAAGCTTTGCATCCTCACACAGATTACCTACCTATTTTTTATTTTATATTTATCTTAAAAATTGTTTAGATATGTTCAAATTTCACTAAATGCTTACGTGTATAGCATATATTGTTGTCTGAACTGTCGTCAAGAGTAGACGTGTTTTCAGTGTGTGTGTGGTGCGCGCAATTGAAATTCACTTCAAATAATGAATTGTAAAATCTGCAATCAAAAAGTGGACCGCGCAGACTGTGGTAAAGTCACCTGTGCCGACTGCAAATATATTTTTCATTGTGTGTGCGTCAATTTAAATAAATCCGATGTCGATTTTATGAGAAGCAACAACACCAAATTTAGATGTGATGGATGTGGTGTCGCTCGTCGTAAATCGTTGCACATCCAGCCTCTGCCACCACCAGCGACTGCATCAGGGCTTGCAAATGCCTCCAAAGCTGCTCCGACGCTGGAAAAAAATTTGGCATCTACAAGTTTGGATCAAGCCAAAAAACAACAACAACTGTCCGCGAAAGCAACTTCAGGTAATGCAAATGGGCAAGGCAATGCTAAAGAAAACATTGCGTCTAATACCAACACAAACAATCAAAAACAGCAGATAGACAAATACACGGGTCAACAACCTAACGAAAACTCCGACAGCAGTAACAAAGCAATCACTCTTCAGTTGCTATATGAAGAGATAATTGCGCTAAGAGAAGTCAACACCAATGTTCTTAATGCACTCGGCGTGCTGAAAGAGGAGAATGAAGCACTTAAGAAAAAGGTGACAGTATTGGAGAGCAAACTCATTTGGAGAGAGCAGGGAGATTATGGGAATGCAATTGAAATTACTGGCATCCCACAACAGTACAGCAGCAGTGCGGAAGATTGTGTACAAAAAATTATTATGGACACATTAGGAGTCACAATCGCGCCTACAGATATCGACAAATGCGTGGTAAAAAGCATTAAACGTAATAATGACTCTCCGTGTACCCGTGACGTAGTTTGCGTGCATTTCTCATCTAATTCAATCAAGAAGAGAGTGATGACCGCAAAAAAAGCAAAAGCGCGCTCGCTGTCAGCAAAGCTATTTGATGACTCCAACAATAATAAAATATATATAAACGATGCTCTCTCATGATCAACTCGAGCTTTGTTTACTGCGGCATATAAATTAAAACAAGAGAAACGATATAAATATTTATGGTTAGGGAAATCTAGCTTCCTAATGAAAAAAGGCAACAATGAGAAGGTTATCAGTATCAGAACATTTGATGATTTGCATTTAATAGTTAACTAGCTAATTTTAGCTCTTCTCTTAATTTTTATATTTACTTTTAAAGATGTTCTCAGATGCTCTGCCTAATGATAACCCAATCGTCGCTAGCAATAATGTTTTGAATAACTCGCCCTCAACTGATTCTAACAAATTATTAGTTATCCATCAAAATATACGTAGTCTTAGACAAAATTTCAATGTATTCGTTGGTAATATAGAAGCGTTAGGTATAAAGCCAGATATTATATTTTTGTCTGAAATATGGATTTTTTCGTATGAAGTAGGAGATTATAAAATCCCCAATTATAACTTTTATACAAATACCAATGACAGCTACAGTGCAGGAGGTGTCAGCGTAAACAAGCTCTGCGGCTTAAACCTTGGATTACCCGAGATCTATTAAGGAAAATAAAGTTCAAAAATAAGTTAGGCAAAAAATGTGCTAAGCATCCCAATTGTAGGAAGCTTCGCTCTCGCTACAATAAAATTAGCAATCAGTCCAATAAAGCAATACGCACTACGCGCGATACATTTTTTAAAAACAAGTTTAACTCAGCTTTGGGCAATACCAGAAAAGAATGGGGCGTCATCCACAGTTTCCTAAACCGCGACAGTGTAGGGAGCCACGAGCCAGTTACCCTACGTGCTGACAGCCAGCTGACTACAGACCGAGAAGAAGTTGCTAACAAATTTAATACATACTTTACCTCGATTGATAATTCAAGTTCAACCCTTTGTGATTGTCAGTTTGCAGCCAATCTACCCTTATGCCAAGTTGCAACTAATAGTTTCTTTTTTAACCCCATATCCAGCTTCGAAATCGCAAAAATTATAAAAACATTGACCAACTCTAGCTCTTGCGGCGATGACGGTATTTCAAATAGTTTATTAAAAAAAATATCGCTCAATATAGTAGATATACTGAAACATTTATTCAATAAAAGTATAACTCAGGGTGTTTTTCCTGATGATCTTAAATGTGCCATTGTAATCCCGATCTTCAAAAAAGGGGATAAGAGGGACGCACGTAACTACAGGCCCATATCTATACTCCCATCGATTTCCAAAGTATTTGAAAAGGCGGTTAAAAACAGAGTTGTGAACTTTCTAGATAAATCGAACTTTTTCAGCCCCATGCAATTCGGATTTCGATCCAGACTCTCAACAGAGGACGCTCTACTAGATTTCTGTTCAAAGGTGTACAAAGCTCTAGATAGTAAAAGTAACTGTGCTGGTTTATTTGTCGACATAACAAAAGCTTTTGATATGGTAGACAGGAATATACTTCTGGAAAAAATACATAGTGCAGGTTTTCGTGGCTTTATGTACAAATGGTTTACATCTTATCTGTCTAATAGAATACAAAAAGTTAAAGTGGGTAGTTACTACAGTAGCCTGCAGGAAGTTAATCTGGGCGTACCCCAAGGCTCTGCCTTGGCCCGGTACTGTTCCTCATTTATATTAATTCAATTTTTTCAATTTCATTGAAGGGCAAAACGACTGCCTTTGCAGATGATCTTGCCATTGCGTATAGTACAACGAGTTACTTCGAACTAATATGTGATATTAGCCACGATGTACATATGCTGAGGACTTGGTTTGCTTTACACAAGCTACTAGTTAGTAACAAAACGAAGTTGATGTATTTTAGCATTGCTCCCAAAGAATTTGAGGTTTGTGATCTTTTTTTTCATTCAGCAGAATGCGCACGTTTTAACATGCATCATATGGCGTGCACTTTGAATGGCACGAAAATTTCATTTGCAACCAACGTTAAATGCAGTGATAACTGCTTCAGGATTGATGTTGTTGAAAATTTCAAATACCTAGGCATTATAATCGATAATCATTTAAATTGGTCTGCACACATTCAGAAACTAAAACATTACTTTCTGTACACTACCCGTCACTTCTATCGTCTCAAACAGTGTTGCACTATGTCCACTCTAAAAGCTGTTTACTATGGTCTAGTCCAATCGAAACTTCAATATGGGATTACCTGCTGGGGTGGCGCCTCGGCTAGTAAGTTGTCACCCATTGTAACACTCCAAAAGGGAATTATAAGACGCATATGTGGCGCAAACTACAGGTCTCACGCTATGATATCCTTTAGGAGACTAGATATACTACCATGTCGTCATCTATATTTATTTAAAGTCCTAAAAACGTTCTTTATTAGATCGGGGTACTTAGAAAGTTATCCGTCTGAAGTCTACAACCTTAGGAGCAATCTGCTTCCATCGGTACAAATCCCGCATGCTAGGACATCTCACTTCAGAAGTGTTTATACATACACGTCGTGCAAATGTTCAAGACTCTCCCTACTTCTGTACAAGTTATAAGAAATCTTAACCTATTTCAAAATAAAATAAAAATGTATCTGATTAGTTTTAGCCACTACGATCTAGAAGCCTTGCTGAGGACGTTGTTGTAAGTCATATGTAACTTTTTTAACTATATCAACTGTTTCTCTATCGGAACCTTAACTAATTAACGAATTATCAATTGTTTCTCTATCGTAATCTTAACTAATTATCTGAATTATTATGAGTTTATTCTATAATATTATTAAAAACTATACACCCCACACTGAAAAAGAACTTTAATATGTGAACTGGCATTTAATACTATTTTCAAATTTAATATAAAAAATGCCATGTACTTTTCTTATGCTATAGAGTAATAGAATGTGCTCTTTCAATATTGTAATTTATTTAAAATATGCATTAAGAAATGTTTAATAAATAAAAATATAAATATAAATAAATATGTATAAAATAATATATATATAGATACCGGTGGTATATATAGTAGATATCTCATACAACCGATTGTTCAGATAAGAAACTTTGCGCAATTTCTGCCCCGTTTTAACAGCTAGAAGCTTCAAATTTCACAAAAAGCTTACGTATATAACGTAGATAACGTAATCATAGAGATCGGTGGTATATATATTATATACCCCATATAAACTCAATTTTTGCCCCCTTTTTACGGCTAGAAGCTTCAAAATTCATCAAATTTCATCAAATAGTTACGTTTACGTCATATATTGTTGAAATACGTGATTCGCAGTCATAGTTTTTACACGCAGACCACAAAAAACCAGAAACTTTGCATCCTCATACAAAGTACCTACCTGTTTTTTATTTTATATTTATACCTTTCATGAAAATGAAATGGTATATTAATTTCGTCACGAAACCGAAAATTGTAAGTCCTTAAAGGAAATAAGATAGACCCACCATTAAGTATACCGAAATAATCAGGTTGAAGAGCTGAGTTGATTTAGCCATGTCCGTCTGTCCGTCTGTCTGTTTGTATGCAAACTAGTCCCTCAATTTTTGAGATATCTTGATAAAATTTGGTGAGCGGGTGTATTTGGGTGTCCGATTAGACATTTGTCGGAACCGACCGGATCGGACCACTATAGCATATATCCTCCATACAACCGATTTTTCAGAAAAAGAGGATTTTTGTAATATCTTACCCAATTTAACATTTTGAAGCTTCAAACTTCACCATATACTTTCGTATATTGCACATATTGTTGCCTGAAAAAATTGATGAGATCGGTCGTATATATAGTATATATCCCCCACAACCGATTGTCCAGATAAGGAACTTTTCGTAATTACTGTCCCATTTTAAGAGCTAGATATATATAGCATATATTGTTGTCTGAAAAAATCGTAGAGATCGGTTGTATATATAGTATATATCTCATACAACCGATTGTTCAGATAAGAAACTTTTCGCAATTTCTACCCCATTTTAACAGCTATAAGCTTCAAATTTCACCGATTGCTTACGTATATAGCATATATTGTTGTCCAAAAAAATCATAGAGATCGGTTGTATATATAGTATATATCTCATACAACCGATTGTTCAGATAAGAAACTTTTCGCAATTTCTACCCCATTTTAACAGCTATAAGCTTCAAATTTCACAAAATGCTTACTTATATAACGTAGATAACGTAATCATAGAGATCGGTGGTATATCTATTATATACTTCATATAAACTCTCATTTTTGCCCCTTTTTTACGGCTAGAAGCTTCAAAATTCATCAAATTTCATCAAATAGTTACGTTTACGTCATATATTTTTGAAATACGTGATTCGTAGTCATAGTTTTTACATGCAGACCACAAAAAACGTGAAGCTTTGCATCCTCACACAGATTACCTACCTATTTTTTATTTTATATTTATCTTAAAAATCGTTTAGATATGTTCAAATTTCACTAAATGCTTACGTGTATAGCATATATTGTTGTCTGAGAAAATCATAGATACCGGTGGTATATATAGTATATATCCCATACAACCGATTGTTCAGATAAGAAACTTTGCGCAATTTCTTCCCCATTTTAACAGCTAGAAGCTTCAAATTTCACCAAATGCTTAAGTATATAGCATATATTGTTGTCTGAAAAAATCAATGAGATCGATGGTATATATAGTATATATCTCATACAACCGATTGTTCAGTTAAGAAACTTTGCGCAATTTCTGCCCCTTTTTAACAGGTAGACGCTTCAAATTTCACCATATGCTTACGTATATAGCATATATTGTTGTCTGAAAAAATCATAGAGATCGGTGGTATATATATTATATACTTCATATAAACTGTCATTTTTGCCCCTTTTTTACGGCTAGAAGCTTCAAAATTCATCAAATTTCATCAAATAGTTACGTTTACGTCATATATTTTTGAAATACGTGATTCGTAGTCATAGTTTTTACATGCAGACCACAAAAAACGTGAAGCTTTGCATCCTCACACAGATTACCTACCTTTTTTTTATTTTATATTTATCTTAAAAATTGTTTAGATATGTTCAAATTTCACTAAATGCTTACGTGTATACCATATATTGTTGTCTGAGAAAATCATAGATACCGGTGGTATATATAGTATATATCCCATACAACCGATTGTTCAGATAAGAAACTTTGCGCAATTTCTTCCCCATTTTAACAGCTAGAAGCTTCAAATTTCACCAAATGCTTAAGTATATAGCATATATTGTTGTCTGAAAAAATCATAGAGATCGGTTGTATATATAGTAGATATCTCATACAACCGATTGTTCAGATAAGAAACTTTGCGCAATTTCTGCCCCGTTTTAACAGCTAGAAGCTTCAAATTTCACAAAATGCTTACGTATATAACGTAGATAACGTAATCATAGAGATCGGTGATATATATATTATATACCCCATATAAACTCAATTTTTGCCCCCTTTTTACGGCTAGAAGCTTCAAAATTCATCAAATTTCATCAAATAGTTACGTTTACGTCATATATTTTTGAAATACGTGATTCGCAGTCATAGGTTTTACACGCAGACCACAAAAAACCAGAAACTTTGCATCCTCACACAAAGTACCTACCTGTTTTTTATTTTATATTTATACCTTTCATGAAAATGAAATGGTATATTAATTTCGTCACGAAACCGAAAATTGTAAGTCCTTAAAGGAAAATAGATAGACCCACCATTAAGTATACCGAAATAATCAGGTTGAAGAGCTGAGTTGATTTAGCCATGTCCGTCTGTCCGTCTGTCCGTCTGTCTGTTTGTATGCAAACTAGTCCCTCAATTTTTGAGATATCTTGATAAAATTTGGTGAGCGGGTGTATTTGGGTGTCCGATTAGACATTTGTCGGAACCGACCGGATCGGACCACTATAGCATATATCCTCCATACAACCGATTTTTCAGAAAAAGAGGATTTTTGTAATATCTTACCCAATTTAACAGATTGAAGCTTCAAACTTCACCATATACTTTCGTATATTGCACATATTGTTGCCTGAAAAAATTGATGAGATCGCTCGTATATATAGTATATATCCCCCACAACCGATTGTTCAGATAAGGAACTTTTCGTAATTACTGCCCCATTTTAAGAGCTAGAGGCTTCAAATTTCAACGAATGCTTAGGTATATAGCATATATTGTTGTCTGAAAAAATCATAAAGATCGGTGGTATATATAGTATATATATATATTTTCGCAAATTTTAGCCCCATTATAACAGCTAGAAGCTTCAAATTTCACCGAATACTTACGTATATAGCATATATTGTTGTCTGAAAAAATCGTAGAGATCGGTTGTATATATATTATATATCTCATACAACCGATTGTTCAGATAAGAAACTTTTCGCAATTTCTACCCCATTTTAACAGCTATAAGCTTCAAATTTCACCGATTGCTTACGTATATAGCATAGCTTGTTGTCTAAAAAAATCATAGAGATCGGTTGTATATATAGTTTATATCTCATACAACCGATTGTTCAGATAAGAAACTTTTCGCAATTTCTACCCCATTTTAACAGCTAGAAGCTTCAAATTTCACCAAATGCTTAAGTATATGGCATATATTGTTGTCTGAAAAAATCATAGAGATCGGTGGTATATACATTATATACCCCATATAAACTCAATTTTTGCCCCCTTTTTACGGCTATAAGCTTCAAAATTCATCAAATTTCATCAAATAGTTACGTTTACGTAATATATTTTTGAAATACGTGATTCGTAGTCATAGTTTTTACATGCAGACCACAAAAAACGTGAAGCTTTGCATCCTCACACAGATTACCTACCTATTTTTTATTTTATATTTATCTTAAAAATTGTTTAGATATGTTCAAATTTCACTAAATGCTTACGTGTATAGCATATATTGTTGTCTGAGAAAATCATAGATACCGGTGGTATATATAGTATATATCCCATACAACCGATTGTTCAGATAAGAAACTTTGCGCAATTTCTTCCCCTTTTTAACAGCTAGAAGCTTCAAATTTCACCAAATGCTTACGTGTATAGCATATATTGTCTGAAAAAATCATAGAGATCGGTGGTATATATATTATATACCCCATATAAACTCAATTTTTGCCCCCTTTTTACGGCTAGAAGCTTCAAAATTCATCAAATTTCATCAAATAGTTACGTTTACGTCATATATTGTTGAAAGACGTGATTCGCAGTCATAGTTTTTACACACAGACCACAAAAAACCAGAAACTTTGCATCCTCACACAAAGTACCTACCTGTTTTTTATTTTATATTTATCTTAAAAATCGTTAAGGTATGCAGATCTGTTCACTATATATTTCTTATCTTATACATCCGATTATTCGGAGATTACGAACGTGATAAGATTATTGTTCAGCCCCATTCATGAAAGGTATGAAGTCTTCGGCTCAGCCGAAGACAGTCCCGTTCTTACTTGTTTATTTTATATTTATCTTAAAAATTGTTTAGATATGTTCAAATTTCACTAAATGCTTACGTGTATAGCATATATTGTTGTCTGAGAAAATCATAGATACCGGTGGTATATATAGTATATATCCCATACAACCGATTGTTCAGATAAGAAACTTTGCGCAATTTCTTCCCCATTTTAACAGCTAGAAGCTTCAAATTTCACCAAATGCTTACGTGTATAGCATATATTGTCTGAAAAAATCATAGAGATCGGTGGTATATATATTATATACCCCATATAAACTCAATTTTTGCCCCCTTTTTACGGCTAGAAGCTTCAAAATTCATCAAATTTCATCAAATAGTTACGTTTACGTCATATATTGTTGAAATACGTGATTCGCAGTCATAGTTTTTACACGCAGACCACAAAAAATCAGAAACTTTGCATCCTCACACAAAGTACCTACCTGTTTTTTATTTTATATTTATCTTAAAAATCATTAAGGTATGCAGATCTGTTCACTATATATTTCTTATCTTATACATCCGATTATTCGGAGATTACGAACGTGATAAGATTATTATTCAGCCCCATTCATGAAAGGTATGAAGTCTTCGGCACAGCCGAAGACAGTCCCGTTCTTACTTGTTTATTTTATATTTATCTTAAAAATTGTTTAGATATGTTCAAATTTCACTAAATGCTTACGTGTATAGCATATATTGTTGTCTGAGAAAATCATAGATGCCGGTGGTATATATAGTATATATCCCATACAACCGATTGTTCAGATAAGAAACTTTGAACAAGTTCTTCCCCATTTTAACAGCTAGAAGCTTCAAATTTCACCAAATGCTTAAGTATATAGCATATATTGTTGTCTGAAAAAATCATAGAGATCGGTTGTATATATAGTAGATATCTCATACAACCGATTGTTCAGATAAGAAACTTTGCGCAATTTCTGCCCCGTTTTAACAGCTAGAAGCTTCAAATTTCACAAAATGCTTACGTATATAACGTAGATAACGTAATCATAGAGATCGGTGGTATATATATTATATACCCCATATAAACTCAATTTTTGCCCCCTTTTTACGGCTAGAAGCTTCAAAATTCATCAAATTTCATCAAATAGTTACGTTTACGTCATATATTGTTGAAATACGTGATTCGCAGTCATAGTTTTTACACGCAGACCACAAAAAACCAGAAACTTTGCATCTTCACACAAAGTACCTACCTGTTTTTTATTTTATATTTATACCTTTCATGAAAATGAAATGGTATATTAATTTCGTCACGAAACCGAAAATTGTAAGTCCTTAAAGGAAAATAGATAGACCCACCATTAAGTATACCGAAATAATCAGGTTGAAGAGCTGAGTTGATTTAGCCATATCCGTATGTCCGTCTGTCTGTTTGTATGCAAACTAGTCCCTCAATTTTTGAGATAACTTGATAAAATTTGGTGAGCGGGTGTATTTGGGTGTCCGATTAGACATTTGTCGGAACCGACCGGATCGGACCACTATAGCATATATCCTCCATACAAACGATTTTTCAGAAAAAGAGGATTTTTGTAATATCTTACCCAATTTAACAGATTGAAGCTTCAAACTTCACCATATACTTTCGTATATTGCACGTATTGTTGCCTGAAAAAATTGATGAGATCGGTCGTATATATAGTATATATCCCCCACAACCGATTGTTCAGATAAGGAACTTTTCGTAATTACTGCCCCATTTTAAGAGCTAGAGGCTTCAAATTTCAACGAATGCTTAGGTATATAGCATATATTGTTGTCTGAAAAAATCATAAAGATCGGTGGTATATATAGTATATATATAGAAAAAATTGATGAGATCAGTCGTATATATAGTATATATCCCCCACAACCGATTGTTCAGATAAGGAACTTTTCGTAATTACTGCCCCATTTTAACAGCTAGAAGCTTCAAATTTCACCGAATACTTACGTATATAGCATATATTGTTGTCTGAAAAAATCGTAAAGATCAGTTGTATATATAGTATATATCTCATACAACCGATTGTTCAGATAAGGAACTTTTCGTAATTACTGCCCCATTTTAAGAGCTAGAGGCTTCAAATTTCAACGAATGCTTAGGTATATAGCATATATTGTTGTCTGAAAAAATCATAAAGATCGGTGGTATATATAGTATATATATAGAAAAAATTGATGAGATCAGTCGTATATATAGTATATATCCCCCACAACCGATTGTTCAGATAAGGAACTTTTCGTAATTACTGCCCCATTTTAACAGCTAGAAGCTTCAAATTTCACCGAATACTTACGTATATAGCATATATTGTTGTCTGAAAAAATCGTAAAGATCAGTTGTATATATAGTATATATCTCATACAACCGATTGTTCAGATAAGGAACTTTTCGTAATTACTGCCCCATTTTAACAGCTAGAAGCTTCAAATTTCACCGAATACTTACGTATATAGCATATATTGTTGTCTGAAAAAATCGTAAAGATCAGTTGTATATATAGTATATATCTCATACAACCGATTGTTCAGATAAGGAACTTTTCGTAATTACTGCCCCATTTTAACAGCTACAAGCTTCAAATTTCACCGAATACTTACGTATATAGCATATATTGTTGTCTGAAAAAATCGTAGAGATCGGTTGTATATATATTATATATCTCATACAACCGATTGTTCAGATAAGAAACTTTTCGCAATTTCTACCCCATTTTAACAGCTATAAGCTTCAAATTTCACCGATTGCTTACGTATATAGCATAGCTTGTTGTCTAAAAAAATCATAGAGATCGGTTGTATATATAGTTTATATCTCATACAACCGATTGTTCAGAAGAAACTTTTCGCAATTTCTACCCCATTTTAACAGCTAGAAGCTTCAAATTTCACCAAATGCTTAAGTATATAGCATATATTGTTGTCTGAAAAAATCATAGAGATCGGTGGTATATACATTATATACCCCATATAAACTCAATTTTTGCCCCCTTTTTACGGCTAGAAGCTTCAAAATTCATCAAATAGTTACGTTTACGTAATATATTTTTGAAATACGTGATTCGTAGTCATAGTTTTTACATGCAGACCACAAAAAACGTGAAGCTTTGCATCCTCACACAGATTACCTACCTATTTTTTATTTTATATTTATCTTAAAAATTGTTTAGATATGTTCAAATTTCACTAAATGCTTACGTGTATAGCATATATTGTTGTCTGAGAAAATCATAGATACCGGTGGTATATATAGTATATATCCCATACAACCGATTGTTCAGATAAGAAACTTTGCGCAATTTCTTCCCCATTTTAACAGCTAGAAGCTTCAAATTTCACCAAATGCTTACGTGTATAGCATATATTGTCTGAAAAAATCATAGAGATCGGTGGTATATATATTATATACCCCATATAAACTCAATTTTTGCCCATTTTTTACGGCTAGAAGCTTCAAAATTCATCAAATTTCATCAAATAGTTACGTTTACGTCATATATTGTTGAAATACGTGATTCGCAGTCATAGTTTTTACATGCAGACCACAAAAAACCAGAAACTTTACATCCTCACACAAAGTACCTACCTGTTTTTTATTTTATATTTATCTTAAAAATCGTTAAGGTATGCAGATCTGTTCACTATATATTTCTTATCTTATACATCCGATTATTCGGAGATTACGAACGTGATAAGATTATTGTTCAGCCCCATTCAGGAAAGGTATGAAGTCTTCGGCACAGCCGAAGACAGTCCCGTTCTTACTTGTTTTTTTTAACTTTGAAAAATCTCCGAACACCATTCCTTCATTATATGACATTCGACTGCCTAGTCCACTGCCTTCCACTCTATTCGCAACATAACCTCTACTAAAAGCTGGAGACATTGGTGCTTTATCGGTAACCGTATCGGTAACCTTTTAACAGCTGATTCGACCAAACTTATGAAAATCAATGCAATCGATTATTGGTGCCGCTAAGGTCGTAACCGTATCGTAGCCAACCAATTGGGTTTTGGTTTACCGTCGTAACGATAAACAGCTGATTACGTTAGGGATACGGATACAGCGATACGACATACGGCACCAATGACTCCGGCTTAAGCTGCCAAACTATATAGTAAACAATGGTAGGTATATTAAAGGCCGCGTTGCCAACCTAAAAAGAAGTAATTAACAAATTATCTGGCTCACAAATTGAACCAGACTTCTATCTGGATTTATCTGGCTCAAATCGTTGTTGTTGCATTTACATGCAAAATTATTTATCTGGCTCAGGATTTTGCCACCGGATGATTGCCATAGATGATTGGCAACGCGGCCTTTAATATACCTACTTTTTCAAAAATAGATGTCGCTGCTTAGCCTTTTGCCGTATGAGTTAAATGAAAAACAGCGGCGACATCTGCCTATAACATTTCACGTGTGCGAAAATTTCATGCTTCTCAAGTCTCTCAATGATCCAGAGCATTCCCGTGAGAATTGAGCGTGAGCCGGAGCTGTAAAACCCATTGAAAGACGGCAATTGTAAATATAGTAATTATAGTAACCAATAGCTTTCATCCGGTGGCAAAATCCTGTGCCAGATAAATAATTTTGCATGTAAATGCAACAACAACGATTTGAGCCAGATAAATCCAAATAGAAGTCTGGTTCAATTTGTGAGCCAGATAATTTGTTAATTACTTCTTTTTAGGTTGGCAACGCGGCCTTTAATATACCTTCTTTTTCAAAAATAGATGTCGCTGCTTAGCCTTTCGCCGTATGAGTTAAATGAAAAACAGGGGCGACATCTGCCTACCACATTTCACGTGTGCGAAAATTTCACGACATCTGCTTCTCAAGTCTCCCAATAATCCAGAGCATTCCCGTGAGCATTGAGCGTGAGCCGGAGCTGTAAAACTCGCTGAAAGACGGCAAATGTATAGCAGCAAACACAAGTATCGATATTTTTGCTCCAATACCAAGGAAGTTTGATATCGAAACATTTGTTCCAGGGCACAAATCTCACACAGATTGTGCATTCACGAGTTCAAAATTGCTTCGTTCTGCGCATATACGTCACACTTGTCTGCTTCAGGGAATGAAAGAAAGAGAGAAAAAAACAAGAGCTGAAGGAAAATTACGTAAAAATTGCCCATAAAAAACAGTTTAACTAATGTTTACATGCGCAATGCGCCACCTTCTATAATTCCATCATGGTTCCAAGAGGGAACTCATTAGTACCGTTCCATTGACTTATCGAGCTCTCATTGGAACGGTCTGGATCAACTTAATGAGCTGGTAGCACTAATATAAAGGGCCAATTAATGGTGACTTATAACCATAAAGCCATAACCAGATAAAACAGCTGTTCGAACCTACCTTATGGAAATCAATGTAATCGATTAATGGTGCCATACCATAACGCCATAACTATACCATAGCCATAACCTAAAAATATTTGAGTTGGTGAATTTAGGAACCTTTTGTAGATTTTATTCATTGTTTTGGATACGTTATCACTAAGAGACTTATTTTTTGTGGAATATGTTTGTAATGTTTTGCGTTTTCTTCACTTTTATGAAATTTTCACGATTTTTAGGTTAAGGCACCATTAATCGATAACATTGATTTGTGTTGCATTTCCATGTTAAATTTTTATCGGTTCATGGTAAACCGATGAAAAATTTGCTGCTCATCTCAGCTTAAAGGGCTCCGACGACTAACAATGAGATTGAATGAATTTTTGTATGTGTTCGTGTCGGGTATTCTAAGCTGCAGACATTGGTGCTTTATCGGTAACCGTATTGGTAACCTTATGACAGCTGATTCGACCAACCTTATGAGAATCAATGCAGTCGATTATTGGTGCCGCTAAGGTCGTAACCGTATCGTAGCCAACCACCCTACAAGAATGCTGACTATCATCCCTACAAGAATACTGACTATCATATGACTATCATATGATTGTCAGCAATGTCAACCTAACGATCAGCGCCTCATACAAACTTTCTATCACAAACTTAAGGGGACTTGCGCAAATGTGTTGTAAACAACTGTGTACGTGTGAGTTTTTGTCTCCTTCTTATACACCAACATCGCCCACTGATTAAGTATATAGCCGTACTGCTCACTCTCATTCCTTTTCCTGGATCAGTCCTGACACTCTAACTATCAAAAAGTGTCATAAATGATAGTTTACTGTAGATATCAGGTTTGACTGTTATACTATCACAAATGACCATTGTTATATTCCGCCAAAAATGAAACAATGCTTTTTGCTTTTTATTTACTTTATTTCACTAGGTTTTTAATTTTGTATGTGATAAAGGCATAAGTGTTTCTTATTTGTTGAAAATAAATAGTTTTATAAACCTTATTTTTTTTTTTTTGAACATATTTTTGTTGTGTTGTTCGGTGGTGGCTCTTCGTTAACGCTGCCCTGACGTCTTTTTCGAAATGCAAGGCACCTTTTTCGAAAACGCCTAGAAAGTAGACATAAATGTTTAAAAATTTACTGATTATTTACCTCTTAACACTGGATCAACCAATGTTAGGTTACCCAGTGCCCTTTTGACCCCTCCCCTGCCATCCCAATTGAACTCGTCCAAAAGCGAGTCTGCGAAAATGTGTCTCAAGACATTGTCCACCTCTGTCGAGGCTCCTTTTATTCTGTGGATGTATGTAATCTGTAAAATAATAAAACACAAAATATATATAAAATTGATTTTTGAAATTTTTACTATCATTTAAGTTCAATTTGAAAATAGGAGTTCGACACCAAAATAATTCTTACCATGGATTGCATGAAATCGGCATTGCTCAATTTTTCCTCCACCTCTAAGAGCACTTCAAGGGATTGCAGAGGTAGGAGACTTGCAATCTCGTCCAACGCGCTATCTCGGATTTCTCCCGTCATGAGGCACACCGACCTCTCAATATGCTCTGCAACTACTTTGCACTCACGCAGCAGCGCATTTTGCGCCAACATTTCCGACGTATTCGCTGACTAATAAAAAAAAAAATTTTATGTCTCCATAATTGCATTACATCATTACTTACATTTTGATCGTGTGCCTCCAAATTTTGCACAATGACAATCTGATTTTTTGTGATGGCGCTTACGCCAGGAGGGTGGGGCCGTTTGTAGAAGTCCACGAAAGTGGGGAAAGCTTCTGACCGCCATTCACCTGGAAATGGCCAGAGCGATTCTTTTGCATGCGGTTCAAGCAGCTCACTACTGCCGGTCGCTTGCGGCCAAGTATCCTCTGGGTAGCCGCTAAACACCCGTTTAGCGGTGAGCTAATGTGAGAAGGCGACAACCTGGCTAGGCCACTCTGACATAATCGGTTTAAGGGCTAGCCGGGGGAGATTTCATCGGCAGCGTCTGTACACCTCTAGGTGCGGCTGCAAGCGGGCGTCTGTCTTGGAGCAAGCGGCTCGCTATATAAACGTGCCAAGTAATATTTTCACCCCCGCTGAGCGGGTTGTGCGCTGGGCTTGGGACCCGCCACGTAAAACCATACTCCAATGAAATATAACAACAAGCCTCGGATAAATACACTCTCTATTGATGACGACCATGGCAAACGTTTGAAGGACAATGAATTGAGGGCATGCACCTGGAACGTCCGCTCACTGAATGGGATTGGTGCAGATGCCCGGCTGGTTGATGTCCTCGTCAAAGCAAAATCTGACATCACCGCCATCCAAGAAATGCGTTGGACGAAGCAAGGAAGAAAGAAGATCAAAAATTGCGACATATATCGAAACATTTGTTCCAGGGCACAAATCTCACACAGATTGTGCATTCACGAGTTCAAAATTGCTTCGTTCTGCGCATATACGTCACACTTGTCTGCTTCAGGGAATGAAAGAAAGAGAGAAAAAAACAAGAGCTGAAGGAAAATTACGTAAAAATTGTCCATAAAAAACAGTTTAACTAATGTTTACATGCGCAATGCGCCACCTTCTATAATTCCATCATGGTTCCAAGAGGGAACTCATTAGTACCGTTCCATTGACTTATCGAGCTCTCATTGGTACGGTCTGGATCAACTTAATGAGCTGGTAGCACTAATATAAAGGGCCAATTAATGGTGACTTATAACCATAAAGCCATAACCAGATAAAACAGCTGATCGAACCTACCTTATGGAAATCAATGTAATCGATTAATGGTGCCATACCATAACGCCATAACTATACCATAGCCATAACCTAAAAATATTTGAGTTGGTGAATTTAGGAACCTTTTGTAGATTTTATTCATTGTTTTGGATACGTTATCACTAAGAGACTTATTTTTTGTGGAATATGTTTGTAATGTTTTGCGTTTTCTTCACTTTTATGAAATTTTCACGATTTTTAGGTTAAGGCACCATTAATCGATCACATTGATTTGTGTTGCATTTCCATGTTAAATTTTTATCGGTTCATGGTAAACCGATGAAAAATTTGCTGCTCATCTCAGCTTAAAGGGCTCCGACGACTAACAATGAGATTGAATGAATTTTTGTATGTGTTCGTGTCGGGTATTCTAAGCTGCAGACATTGGTGCTTTATCGGTAACCGTATTGGTAACCTTATGACAGCTGATTCGACCAACCTTATGAGAATCAATGCACTCGATTATTGGTGCCGCTAAGGTCGTAACCGTATCGTAGCCAACCACCCTACAAGAATGCTGACTATCATCCCTACAAGAATACTGACTATCATATGACTATCATATGATTGTCAGCAATGTCAACCTAACGATCAGCGCCTCATACAAACTTTCTATCACAAACTTAAGGGGACTTGCGCAAATGTGTTGTAAACAACTGTGTACGTGTGAGTTTTTGTCTCCTTCTTATACACCAACATCGCCCACTGATTAAGTATATAGCCGTACTGCTCACTCTCATTCCTTTTCCTGGATCAGTGCTGACACTCTAACTATCAAAAAGTGTCATAAATGATAGTTTACTGTAGATATCAGGTTTGACTGTTATACTATCACAAATGACCATTGTTATATTCCGCCAAAAATGAAACAATGCTTTTTGCTTTTTATTTACTTTATTTCACTAGGTTTTTAATTTTGTATGTGATAAAGGCATAAGTGTTTCTTATTTGTTGAAAATAAATAGTTTTATAAACCTTATTTTTTTTTTTTTGAACATATTTTTGTTGTGTTGTTCGGTGGTGGCTCTTCGTTAACGCTGCCCTGACGTCTTTTTCGAAATGCAAGGCACCTTTTTCGAAAACGCCTAGAAAGTAGACATAAATGTTTAAAAATTTACTGATTATTTACCTCTTAACACTGGATCAACCAATGTTAGGTTACCCAGTGCCCTTTTGACCCCTCCCCTGCCATCCCAATTGAACTCGTCCAAAAGCGAGTCTGCGAAAATGTGTCTCAAGACATTGTCCACCTCTGTCGAGGCTCCTTTTATTCTGTGGATGTATGTAATCTGTAAAATAATAAAACACAAAATATATATAAAATTGATTTTTGAAATTTTTACTATCATTTAAGTTCAATTTGAAAATAGGAGTTCGACACCAAAATAATTCTTACCATGGATTGCATGAAATCGGCATTGCTCAATTTTTCCTCCACCTCTAAGAGCACTTCAAGGGATTGCAGAGGTAGGAGACTTGCAATCTCGTCCAACGCGCTATCTCGGATTTCTCCCGTCATGAGGCACACCGACCTCTCAATATGCTCTGCAACTACTTTGCACTCACGCAGCAGCGCATTTTGCGCCAACATTTCCAACGTATTCGCTGACTAATAAAAAAAAAAATTTTATGTCTCCATAATTGCATTACATCATTACTTACATTTTGATCGTGTGCCTCCAAATTTTGCACAATGACAATCTGATTTTTTGTGATGGCGCTTACGCCAGGAGGGTGGGGCCGTGTGTAGAAGTCCACGAAAGTGGGGAAAGCTTCTGACCGCCATTCACCTGGAAATGGCCAGAGCGATTCTTTTGCATGCGGTTCAAGCAGCTCACTACTGCCGGTCGCTTGCGGCCAAGTATGTTTAGCGGCCACGGGTGTTTAGCGGTGAGCTAATGTGAGAAGGCGACAACCTGGCTAGGCCACTCTGACATAATCGGTTTAAGGGCTAGCCGGGGGAGATTTCATCGGCAGCGTCTGTACACCTCTAGGTGCGGCTGCAAGCGGGCGTCTGTCTTGGAGCAAGCGGCTCGCTATATAAACGTGCCAAGTAATATTTTCACCCCCGCTGAGCGGGTTGTGCGCTGGGCTTGGGACCCGCCACGTAAAACCATACTCCAATGAAATATAACAACAAGCCTCGGATAAATACACTCTCTATTGATGACGACCATGGCAAACGTTTGAAGGACAATGAATTGAGGGCATGCACCTGGAACGTCCGCTCACTGAATGGGATTGGTGCAGATGCCCGGCTGGTTGATGTCCTCGTCAAAGCAAAATCTGACATCACCGCCATCCAAGAAATGCGTTGGACGAAGCAAGGAAGAAAGAAGATCAAAAATTGTGACATATATTGGAGTGGCCATGCGAATAAGCGCAGTTACGGCGTCGGATTCGTGGTGGGAGAGAGACTTTGTCGCCAAGTTCTGGCGTTCACGCCTGTGGACGAGCGTCTCGCCGCTATTCGAATAAAAGCAAAATTTTTTAATATATCATTCATCTGCGCCCATGCGCCGACAGAGGAGAAAGACGATGAGGTGAAAGACACTTTTTATGAACAATTAGAACGCACATACGAGCGCTGCCCCCGTCATGATATAAAAGTCGTGCTTGGCGACTTTAACGCCAGGGTGGGCAAAGAAGGTGTTTTTGGCCCTACAGTCGGAAAGTTCAGCCTACACAATGAAACTTCTCCTAACGGACTGAGGCTGATTGACTTTGCCGGTGCTCGAAACATGGTCATATCAAGCACGAGGTTCATGCATAAAAAGATACATCAAGCTACATGGCTGTCTCCTGATCGAAATACTCGCAATCAGATCGATCACGTTGTGATAGACGGACGGCATGCCTCCAGTGTTTTAGATGTGCGAACGATCCGAGGACCTAACATCGATTCGGACCATTATCTCGTTGCAGCCAAAATACGCACCCGCCTCAACGCTGCTAAAAACAAGGAACAAAAAACACAAGGAAAGCTAGACGTCGAAAAGCTTCAATCACAACAGACTGCCAATGATTTCGCAACTCGACTCTCACACCTGCTCTCTGAGGGCACAACTCATCCTGAAGGAATACAGGAGCAGTGGGAGCATATCTCCAAAGCACTTCATACTGCCGCCGAGGAAAAAATTGGTTACCGGCGGCCACGAAAAAACAACTGGTATGATGAAGAATGCCGCGTTGCAACCGAAAGAAAAGACGCTGCCTACAGGGCTACGTTAAAAGCGAGCGCGACAAGAGGAGTGTGTGAACGCTATCGTGAGTTGAAAAGGGAAGCGAGACGCCTTTTCAGGAAGAAAAAAGCAGAAGCAGAAAGGCGTGAGTGCGAGGAGCTTGAGCTGCTAGCCACCAGGAATAACGCCCGAAAATTCTACCAAAAAATACGGCGACAGACGGAAGGTTTTAAGACCGGGGCAAACTCCTGTAGGAATGAAAACGGCGACCTTGTAACTGATGTCCAGAGAGTGCTTAGATTATGGAGGGAACACTTCTCTGTCCTCCTAAATGGAGGCAGCAATTCACCGCGCAGAGATGAAGAACCCGATCCCGCAATCGATGACGATGGAATATATGTCCCCCCGCCCGATTATGACGAAGTTAGAATAGCAATAACCAGATTGAAAAACAACAAGGCCGTGGGCGCTGATGGATTGCCTGCGGAGCTATTCAAGTTCGGCGGCGAGGAGTTGGTAAGGCGCATGCAGCAGCTTCTTAGCAAAATATGGGCGGACGAAAGCATGCCCGACGGTTGGAATCTAAGTGTTCTTTGCCCAGTCCACAAGAAGGGGGATACTGCAAAATGCACCAACTATCGTGGAATCAGCCTTCTTAATATCGCATATAAGGTCCTTTCAAGTGTATTGTGCGAAAGATTGAAGCCCACCGTGAACCGGCTGATTGGACCTTATCAGTGCGGCTTCAGACCTGGTAAATCTACCATCGACCAGATTTTCACAATGCGCCAAATCTTGGAAAAAACCCGTGAAAAGAGAATCGACACACATCACCTCTTCGTCGACTTTAAAGCCGCCTTCGACAGCACGAAAAGGAGCTGTCTATATGCCGCTATGTCTGAATTTGGTTTCCCCGCAAAACTTATACGGCTGTGCAAAATGACGTTGAGCAACACCATCAGCTCAGTCAGAATTGCGAAGGACCTCTCCGAGCCGTTCGAAACTAAACGAGGTTTCAGACAGGGTGACCCCCTATCGTGCGATTTCTTTAATTTGATGCTGGAGAAAATTATACTAGCTGCAGAACTTAACCGCACTGGAACAATATACTATAAAAGCGTGCAATTACTGGCATATGCTGATGACATTGTTATCATTGGCCTAAACACCCGCGCTGTTAGTTCTGCTTACTCCAAGCTGGAAAAAGAAGCGGTAAAGATGGGTTTGATGGTGAATGAAGACAAAACGAAGTACCTGCTGTCATCGAGTAAAGAGTCAGCGCATATGCGCCTTGGCAACCACGCTACTGTTGGCAGCCCTAATTTCGAAATAGTAAAAGACTTCGTTTATTTGGGAACCAGCATCAACACTAGCAACAACATCAGCACTGAAATCCAGCGAAGAATCAATCTTGCCAATAAATGCTACTTTGGACTAGGTAGGCAATTGAAAAGTAAAGTCCTCTCTCGGCGAACGAAAATCATACTCTACAAGTCACTTATCGTACCCGTCCTGCTATATGGGGCAGAAGCATGGACCATGACAACAGCAGATGAAGCGGCTTTGGGAGTGTTCGAGAGAAAAGTTCTTCGAAAGATTTATGGACCTCTACGCGTTGGCGATGGCGAGTACCGAAGAAGATTTAATGATGAGCTGTACGAGCTATACGCAGACATCAACATAGTTCAGCGAATTAAAACGCAGCGGCTGCGCTGGCTAGGCCATGTTATGCGAATGAAAGATGATGCTCCGGCCAAGAAAGTGTTTCTATCGGAACCCGCCTATGGAAGCAGAGGTAGAGGGCGGCCCCCACTCCGTTGGAAGGACCAGGTGGAAAACGATTTAAACTCCCTTGGTGTAACCAATTGGCGCCGGTTGGCGGAGCGAAGGAGCGACTGGCGCGCCTTGTTGGACGGCCATAACCGTTTAGACGGTTAAGCGCCAATTAAGTAAGTAAGTAAGCTTACGCCATTCATTACAGATGCAACTGTTTCCATAATACTTGTTTGCTTTAATGAAGAGATGTACATAAATTTATTAAAAAAATTTAAAAAAATATAAATACATACATAAGTATGGAATTAAAAATAGTAATACAGAATTAACCATGATTCAAACACCCACAAGGTGTGGCAGATCCTACACGTTCAATAAATATCGTTATACTTGGATCGTGATAAATATTAACAATATTTATTGAAATGGTGGATCGAGTGTAGGTCCTAAACGAACTGATTGCTAAAAATTTGCACATTCACTCAAACATTACTGTACTCAACACTTCAAAAATCTTGAAGATAATTCAATCTATATATTAAAAAGCCATAAACTTTACCAATTTTTGAATATATGGCATTTATTGTACCTCATTTATTAATATAAACCATAAAATTTAATTTATAATAAAGCTTTTAGTTATTTGTTAATTGCTTTTTAAATTAATATTGACCCTCTATCAACTCTGTTGTCCTATTTTCCTTCATTCCACCCCATTCGACTGTCTTCATCCACTGACTTCCACTCAATTCGCTACATACCCACAATTCAAGGCAAAAGCATTGTACAGGTCTACAAGTAGGATATGTAGCAGCACGCACATACACAGCCACGCTCACCTGATAAAATGCTTGTTCTTGTTCGTTTTTTTTGTTGATGCTATTTGGCACTGTTGTACTCCTTAGGACCAAACAAAGTTTAGTAGCTGCTATCGAAAACTGCTTAAAATTTTTTTTTTCTTATATTACAAAGAAATATACTTATTTACTTTCAAACGAGCACTTAATTACATCTCTCTTTAATAACCATATATTTTGGACAATTTTAATTAACAAATTGTGACACTTTTTTACGGGGACGATTGCTAAAACACGACCAAAACCGTCGGGGGAGGTATTAATAGACGCTTTTTTGCCTCGCTTCCAATAATTCGAATACTTTTTCTCTTCGGACTATTGACAACAGGACAAAACGCGTCTATTCATTTTTCTTTCCGCTTTTTTGGACGGGTTATTGCAGCCGACCTCGGTTTCAAACTGTTTTTCGCGGAGAACTTTTGAACGGGTAGAAAAACTTAACTTCTTAATACTGAAATAACTACGCGTCCTCAGATACCCCAATTGAAGACTTTTTTATAATTTTCTGAAGGACCCACATGGGTGCACTTAAAATTTCCTACTAAATTCGTTAAAAGAAATTTACCATCACAGCAACCCATATTTGATATTCCGATCCCTTTTTTGCTTCCCTGTGTCGCTTTCGACGAAGCAACCCCGGTAATTTTGACACTTCGTTCAGTGTCAAAACTCATGTTCCACGCAGGTTCCACTGGGTTCCACGCTAGTTTGACACTGACCGAAGTGTCAAACTGCCGTGTGTTAGAAAGGGAAAGAAATTGTTTCCCTCTCATAAATATCATACTTGTAAACCTGTACAATGGGCAAAAGTCTTGTTGAGGGTCGACTGCTAATATGCGCCAAAAAATATCGAGAGAGGTGTCAAAAGACGCATATTAATCTCGAGAACAATAATGCGAAGGCGGAAAAGAAAAATTGTATCTCTGTCCGGAGATATTTGCAGTTGAAGTTGGCGATTTTCATGTGATTGTTGTTGTTGTGGTGTTGGTACTCACAAAAAAAATTGTGAACATAAGTGTTTTGTGCGGAAATGGTTTTGGTCTCCAAACCGGTGTTGGACCCACCCAGGGTTATTTTTTATAAGCGCGGCCAAAGGCCGCCAACGCAGAAAGGTGTTCTACCCAAAAGTACTATGGATTTCACTACCGGTTTCGGAGGGACTTTTTTCGGTTTTTCGTTAAAATCTTTTAAACGAGTTAAAATTTTTGCGTAAGGAAGGCTAATGATGAATTTTCATACGGTTATGTGCATGCGGAAGCTTTAGCACCGCTACGTTTATACCCTCGATTTACTTTTCATTCCGTTTTTATTTTATTCGAGGGCGTGGAACGATAAATGGAGCACCAACTTTTGTTTGTTGTATCTGTGCTTGGACTATTGGTAAATTTGGTTGGAATATATGCTTTTCAACATGGGCATGGTCATTCACATGGAGGGAGAGGGCATGTTCACTCTCACGGTGGTGGTGACGCTCATGGACAGGAGTTTAAGCGTTGCAAGATCCACATTTCTGGACCTTCTGTTCAGACTTTATGTGCGCCATAAAATTGGAAGATTCGAAAAATGTTGATCCCAAATATGCATGCGCGCACGATATTTGCATCAGTTGGCGTTAAGCAAATCTATAAACAATTGGATTATGTGTGATAGTGGTGGGACACAATGACTACGGAGTCGGTCAAAAATTTAGAACAAGTTGTGCTTTCCTTTCATTATTTGGTAGCTGGATATTGATTAACAAAATAAAACAATTATACTACGGTAATAGTCTAGTTGAGGGGTCGACTGCTAATACGCTACCAAAAATATCGAGAGAGGTGTCAAAAGACGCGTATTAATCTCGAGAACAATAATCCGATGGCGGAAACGAAAAATTTTATACATGTCCGGAGATATTTGCAGTTGAAGTTGGCGATTTGCATGTGGTTGTTGTTGTGTTAGTACCCACAAAAAAATTTGTGCATCACCGAGGCGGTAGCCACGGTTATACCACACACCCGGACTTGGCATGGCGTAGCTCAGGGTTATTTTTTATAAAGCACGCAATTAAAAAGGGATCAACATCGGGAAAATTAGAAAGTGCGCCAAGGATTGGCCATAAAACTCGGTCGGAACTTTTAAAAAGGCTTAAACCATCAATACCTGCATCAACTAGGACTTCATCAACATCTTCAAGATTTGTAAAAGGGTAAAAATTAAAATAACTTTGAATACCGATGTATAGGTATTCACCATTAGGAATAGTTCGAATATTCACCGATTCCCTACTGGTTTTCATAAGGGTTTTAGCAGAAAATGGTAAACCTTTTACTTTCATTCTATTCAAAGTTTTAAGCAAATCATCAACAGAATTTTGGGAGTCATTATTCCTAATGGCCCATGCCCTTATTTCTTTGGCATTGTTAACTTCACTTTCTAATGTAATTGCACCATAATTTAAAGTACTTGCAATAGTAACGCCTGCCTCAATCAAGAAGCCACTTTCTGTTGCAGTTGTATCACAAGCTAAAAACGGACTTTCGGATGCAATATGATCATAATTCAGAGACCTTGCACATGGAACGCTTAACTCTGATGAAAGCGCACTTGCAGATGGATTGCAAGAACTGGCTTTCCCGAATATGGAAGTACTTTCTGGTACAATTGCACCAATGGAGTTTGCGAGAAGAGCGCTTTCCTCATGCGGAAACACATTTAAAAACGAATCTCCACTCACCACTATTATTTTTTCCGCATCAATTTTTTGAGTGCGCCCCACACATTCCGACAGCTTTTTGTATTTTTTAATTTTATTTTCGAATTTTTTTTTTTCTTTTAGCATGGAGCTTTGAAATGCTCTCTTTTTCATTTTTTAAACTTATTTTTTATTTGGTATTCGTCGGTTGAAAATTGCGCAATTTAAAAAATAACAAAACCGTAATAATCATTTAATTGGCATATGACAGTCAGAAGTGACAACATGATTAAATCGGATAAACTGTTCTCGCAGACATAAAATTCCGTTGAGAATTATGTATCTGTCTCACATGCATAATGGTATCTGCTGTATGTTCTTTTGTTCTGTACCAGGTGTCCGAAGCTTTCCCAGTTTGAGTCATTTTTCATGAGTATAGGCTGTCGTTGGGTACACGCGGATATGCGTGTGCGAACAAAGGAACATACACAAATTTGAGTATCAATGTTTACGTTATCGTAGGATCAGCATTGTCAATTACAAGTGTGAGTGTATTAGTAAAACTATCAGCGTTTCTTGTAGGGCAATTGGTTTTTGGTTAAAGCTGGAGACATTGGTGCTTTATCGGTACCGTATCGGTAAACTTATAACAGCTGATTCGACCAAACTTATGAGATTCAATGCAATCGATTATTGGTGCCGCTAAGGTCGTAACCGTATCGTAACCAACCAATTGGGTTTTGGTTTGCCGTCGTAACGATAAACAGCTGATTACGTTAGGGATACGGATACAGCGATACGACATACGGCACCAATGACTCCGGCTTTACCGTCGTAACGATAAACAGCTGATTACGTTAGGGATATGACTACAGCGATACGAAAAACGGCACCAATGACTACAGCTTTACGCTTGCCCCACGATTATCAAATAAGAGCCTCCTGCGATTTACAACCAGATTGACTGAATTTTGTGTGTGTTAGTGGAGTCGGGTGACACACGTATTTGTTGTCGGCTACACGCTGATGAAAATCAAAAATTCTTGATTTTTTCATCTGACGCTAGCTTATTTGATAGTCGCGGGGTGTGATTGACAAAACAGCAGTGTTGTATTTAGTTTGTGTCGACATTCAAAATGAACAAGTACGCGGAAGAACAGAAATTCATATTAAAATTTATTGAAAATTATCAATGTTTACCAGCTTTATGGAATTTAAAGCTTTTATTATTATTTAATAAAATTTTTATTAATTAATAAAACTGCTGTAGTTGCAAGTAAAAAAAGTCATCATCCGATGGCGACATATTCACGACCGAACGCTACGGTTCTCAATGCAAATGTTGATTGATGGTTGTAACGTCAACGTGTAGCCGACAACAAATACGTGTGTCACGAATCCACCCGACTGCACTAACACAAAATTCAGTAAATGTAGTTGTTAGTCGACGGAGCTCTTATACTATTTTCACACACACGGCTTATTGAATAATAAAGACATTTTTCTACATTAAGACGCTTATTGAGCTCAATCTTCCATACAAGATTCGAAGCTATAATTATTTCATTAGTGACTAATCGAATGCCTAATGAAATTAAAAGCCCAATGAAACTCTGTTGGGAGCGTTCAGTTTCTTAGTTTTTGGTGTGTTCAGTGCTTAAAAATGTCATTTCTCAAAGTAAATGTCATTGTCTGTCATATAGCATTGTCATTTTATTCGCTTGACATTTCATCCTTCATACTAATCGAGCAGCTACTTATGTGTGAAAGCAAAAAATTTACGATTTCATTAGGAGATGAAATGAGATCATTAAGTTTCTGTGTGAAAACAGTACTAAAAAAGGTAGAAGTGACAGCGTTAAACTCCCCTGCAAAAATTGTTGGTTTACGTGTTCCATTTTCTTCATGTTGGAGTACTCTAACAATTCTCCTTTGCAATGCGTTTGCGGACCACCATCAGCCGATAATTGCTCGTTTTTTAACGACCGTGATCACAACACGATGACGATCCAACAGATGTATTCCGACACCCCAAACGCTAGAAATGCTATTATTATTAAATGTATTTAAAATTTGTAATAATCTAAGTTTTAGGCTTAAAACGCCGTAATATAAAAAATAATAAATAATAATAATAATAATAATAAAATTTTTCTATGGCAACTCTGATAAAATGCAACAGCGCACTGGTTTTATGTATACATACTATAGTATAGAGAAATATTAGTTTCTTTATTCACGCAAATGTTAAATAACATAAGAATATTCGTAGCATAAAATATACAAGTGTATTGCCCCTCTTCATTTACTTTCATTTTAAATTAAATTCACTCCGATAATTCTTTCCGACAACACAATTCCTCTTTAGTACTTTGACATATGATCCTCTGTGGGTGCTCCATGGAGTACTTTGGAATGTACTCTCACGTATGTACTCTATGGAATACCCACAAACAAAGCGAGAGTGGGATCACCTACTCCTCTCCTAGGACATCGCAATGTTAATTGGAGCACATTTTTTGTATGAATACAGATTAGATTTGGAGCAGTCCTGTACTCCAAAAGGAGTATTCCTTACATTATTTATAGAGTATTCGCGTTTTTTGAAGGGTCATGGTTCAACTCTAGCCAACTTTAAAGGTGATTAAAGGGCTCCGGCGATTAACAACGAGATTGACTGAATTTTGTGTGTTAGTTCAGTCGAGTGGCTTCGTGACACAAAGGCTATACGTTGATAACAGTCAAAAATTTTTGATTTTTTCATTTGACGATAGCTTATTTGATAGTCGCGGGGTGTGATTGACAAAACAGCAGTGTTGTATTTAGTTCGTGTTGACATTCAAAATGAACAAATGCGCGGAATAACAGCAATTCATATTAAAATTTATTGAAAATTATCAATGTATTACGTTTTGCGTAGAAGCTGTTCATCCACAATTTCTCTTTATAACTCTTTCCTTTTTTTTATTTAATAAAACTGCTGTATTTGCAAGTAAAAAAAAATCATTATCCGATGACGATAAATTTACGTCCGAACGCTACGGTTTATCAATGCAAATGTTGATTGATGGCTTTTTATTTGACAGTCATGGGGCAAGCGTCAAATACCCGACAAGGACATATACAAAAATTCAGTCAAACTCGTTGTTAATCGGCGTAGCCCTTAAACTCGCACCGGAAACCCGACCTTAAGCTGCAGACATTGGTGCTTTATCGGTAACCGTATCGGTAACCTTATAACAGCTGATTCGACAAACCTTATGGGAATCAATGCAATCGATTACACTGTGCTACACCGATTTTTAACTTTAATAGCGACCTAGTGTCCGTTGTAGGTCTTGATGAGTAGATCAAGATGCCGTTTTTCAAAATTTTCTAGCACCCCGAAATTTTCAAGTTATTGTTAAAAAACTGTTTTTCTTGTACCTCGCGCATTCAAAAATTCGTTACTCCGTCATTTTTCTATCAATTTTTGATTGCTTAACAGTTTTGAAAGCTGAAAGATAGGGCTTTAAAAATATATATATTTGTCTACACTTTTTATAGCAAATTTTTGAGATTTTTTTAAAGTTATCTAAAATTTTCTCGTTTTTTTTTAATTTTTCAAAGTTTGACGGCTTTTTAATGTATCGTTTCTGTAATGAATTATTTCTTTTCTTAAAGAGGTTGAGAGAACATTCTATTTCGAGTAAAAAAAGGTACTGGTTGATCAAATTCGGTTGAGAATTGTTGAAATGACAACACCTTTTGTGAACAAGAAAATTTTGCTCTCATCGTAGAATCGATATCGCGCCATGTCAGGATTGAATGTATGATTTCAGTATATCGCTGCCATTGTATTGATTGCTTAACAGTTTTGGAAAGCTGAAAGATAGGGCTTTAAAAATATATATATTTGTCTACACTTTTTATAGCAAATTTTTGAGATTTTTTTAAAGTTATCTAAAATTTTCTCGTTTTTTTTAATTTTTCAAAGTTTGACGGCTTTTTAATGTATCATTTCTTTAATGAATTATTTTTTTTCTTTAAGGGGTTGAGAGAATATTCTATTTCGAGTAAAAAAAAGTACTGGTTGATCAAATTCGGTTGAGAATTGTTGAAATGACAACACTTTTTGTGAACAAGAAAATTCTGCTCTCATCGTAGAATCGATATCGCGCCATGTCAGGATTGAATGTATGATTTCAGTATATCGTCGTCGTTGTTTTGAGCATTCTCTATGCTTCGTTTAACCTTTTTTTATGATTTAATTATGAAACAAAGATAAACAAAATTATTTACTTTTATCATCAAATCATGTGTTAGGAAAAATTGATATGACCACGGTTTTGACAACGGTTTTTCTTGTTTGTGGAAATGAGATACACAATTATTTAATTGCTCTCCGAAACATTTGTCTCTTTGCCTCTGTAAGATAAATGACAAGACGAAAGTTAGGATACTGTCATTTTGGTAGAATCAAATCAGTCAGTGGTTGTACGTGTTGCTACAAGGTACTTTTTTAAAAATGTGTGATAAGCGTAATAAGTTTTGTTACGTCTGTGGGTTATTCGTTGATACGAAACATCGTATACAATTAAAAACCAATGCAGCTCTCACAGAAGCTTTCACATCTATCTTTAATCGCGTGTATAGTGAAAATGTTTGGTATGAACCAGAGTATGCTTGTGTGAAGTGCTGCAGCGCACTCAAAAAATGGAAAACTGGGAAATGCAACAAACAACCTTTACCATTCTCAACTCCAATGATATGGCATCGTCAACTTTTCCATAAGCCAGAAGATTGCTACTTCTGCAAAACAAATACTGTTGGTCATCAGCACAAAACCCGTGACCGTATACAACATGCTAATGTGTTAACTGTATCTCATCCAATCAAGGGAGAAATATCGACTATTCGTGATGCAATTTGCGAACTGCAAAATTTATTAGAAGCTGATGATGAAGAAAACTCTGACGGCCTAGAAATCAACGACACAAAGTCGATTTTCTGCATTCACATTTGGATTTCTTCCCTGAAAATCTTCGACAATTCAGTGACGAACAGGGAGAACGGTTCCATCAGGAACTATTAGAGATCGAAAAACGCTTTGTCGGAAAAAGTCAGATCAGAATGCTGGCAAATTATTGCTGGTCTCTAAAACGCGATACTGACGATGTGGCTTATAAACGTAGAAGATCTATCAAACATTTTTAACAGCTATCGAAATTCGAAGTTTTTTTTTTTGTATTAAGTACATAATATAAAACAAAATTTTATGTAAATATATTTGCAACTACTTATTTCTTTATTTTTTCTCTCCAACATAGGAGCGAAATAAAATTACTCGAGAGATGATATGTCATCACACCTTTTATATCTACTGGCAACTCTGTATATTCTCATTTTATTTAAAGTTCATTCTCCCTTGTGTACTCAATTTATCATATATTAAAATGTTCATTTTTTATTCTTGAAATGTAAAGAGTCAGTCGTTAACTTGAATTGAATAAAGCGAGTGTCATTTTAAATTCTTTAAATCGGTTGTCTTGAATTCTGTCTGGGTGACAGTTTCAGAAGTGGTCATGGACCTAAATAGTTTATCAGTATCCTCGTTAAAAGAGATTTTACAACAATTGCAGATAAAAACAAGTGGCACAAAGGTCGAGTTAGTTAGCAGACTCCAGGAGGTGGATACAGAAATCCTGGAGCCTATGGTGGAGAAATATTTGCCAGGAGAGGGAAGCGCATCACAGGCAAGTAAGGAAAACAGGAAGCAGGGTGAGGAATTGGTCAGGGACGACGATAGGGTCATGAAGCAGCTCGAGGTGCAAATTAGCGCGCTGTGTGGCGCCGTTGAGATGCTAAATGCACAGTTGCAAACTCTTCGTCCAGGAGTATCGAATATTCCAGAACAAGCTTCAAGTTATTACGACGACGAGCGTGGTGCTTCGTTTTCGTCAGCGCCGGTTGCAGTCACGCAGGCACCGATTTCACATACACAGCAAATAGCAGCGGTAGCAATGCCAGCGTCAAAAGCATGGCCTACATCGTTTCCACCTCCAGTAGAAGAGAATTACACAATACCACCACAGTATGTGTACATGTCGACGTCGCAGCAGCAGCACACATTGTCACAGCCGAATACAATGTCGCAGTCGTTCTTGTCATATGCAAAGCCTAAACAGTTGAATTCAAATTTGCAGCTGCCATATACAACGATTTTAACTTCGCAACAGCCATGTTCTCATACTCAACATCGAGACAGCAATACATATATGACACAACCCAGCCGATCATTTCAACTCCAATAAATAGAGAGACGTACATAGCACCGAATATGTATGTACATAAGCCAAGTGAAATAGCAGCGATTCTACCAGCATTCAATCCTATTGACAATACATACTCGTCAATACAATTAATTGAGAGAGTTGAGAAATTGAAAGCATTATATCATTGGGACGATTCATTTGTTATTTTGGCAGTTCTTAGCAGGTTGAGTGGGGTTGCAAAGCGATGGGCGGATGCCCAGTATTCCGGGAATGGAACGAATTTGTTGCAGCATTTCTGACAGATTTTCCGTATGTACAAAATTCAGCTGACGCTCATATGCGAATGATGAGCACGAAAATGAAAAGGGGTGCGAAAATAGTAGAATATTATTATAATATGGTGGCAATGGGTCGTCGTGATAATATTGACGATAGTTCCATAATTAAATATATTATAAATGGATTATCGGATGATAATATGCGTAAAACATTGAACGCAATGAAATTTTATAAGTGTGCCGATTTGTTGCAATCACTTACAAAATTATTTACGAGTGTTGATAGCCGATATAGGTTTGGCGAAAGAAGTGAAACGCAGCAGGCATCGAGTATTGTAGGCAATGTTGATAAAAATAATGTAAACAAAAGTGAATATGGGCCAATTTGTTACAATTGCAGGGAGCGAGGCCATATTTCTAGAAATTGTGTGAAGCCAAGAAGAAAAGTTGAAGCAAAAACAGTCGATAGGGTATATCAATTAGCAAGTGAAGAACAAGAAGAAGAGGCGCAATGTTTTGAAAGTGAATCAGAAGTAAATAAAATTGAAAATCGAAGTAAATGCGTAGAGTTATGTAAAGATATTTTAATTATCGGCGTATCTGAGGTAAAATGTAAGCGCTGATTCGGGTAGTAGCAAATCCCTTGTGAACCAATCGATTGCTAAAAGGTGTGGTGCATGTGTCATTGCGTGTAGTGAAAAGTTAATTGGGTTCGCTGGTGGTGAAATTCTTTGCCACGGGAAAATACTAGTGCATATAAAATTTGATGAAGTCGTACGTATAGTTGAGTTGATAATTATTAACGACTCCGTGATGACGCATGATGCACTTATTGGGATCGATGTGCTTGCAAAGGGAAAGGTAGTTATTGAAAATGGCACTTGTCAAGTTATGGCAATTAATAGGAATGTTGTAGACGTTGGAAGCTCGTTAAGTTCTAATGTCAACGAAAGTTTGTTTGATTTAATGAATGCGTATTCGCATTGCTTTGGAAAAAAATTACCTGAGTTAGGTAAATTGGAAACATTCAAAATGGACATAAAGTTAACGAGTCAGAGACCAATAGCTAAAAAGCCGTACAGCATTCCTATCCCAAAACAGCGTATAGTTGAGGCCATTATTGAAGAGCTGTTGGAATTGGGCATTATTAGAAGATCACATTCTCTGTATGCATCACCTGTCGTTTTGGTATGTAAACAGAATGGAGAAGATAGACTCTGCGTAGACTATCGCGGACTGAATGCAATAACTGAGAAACAGCCATGGTTGATGCCTACAGTGGATGGGGTCTTGGCGACATTGTCTGGAAAAAAATGTTATACCACTTTAGACCTTATGTCTGGCTACTACCAAATTGAAGTAGAGGAACATTCAAAACAGTTTACAGCATTCGTGACACCCAGTGGACAATTTGAGTTTAACAGGATGCCATTTGGTTTACGAAATGCTCCGTGTGCTTTCCAGAGAATGATGTCACAATTGGTTGAGCCGTTAAAGAAAGCAGTTGTCAGTTACGTGGATGAAGTTGTTATTGCTAGTGCAGAAGAAAATTTGTTATATTTGGAAGAGTTTCTCAAGATTATACAGAGAGAAGGTTTGACATTGAGGTTATCGAAGTGTTCATTCTGAAGAATGAGGTTACTTTCTTGGGGCATCAGGTCGATGCAAATGGGATAAGGCCAGGTAATTTGAAAACTTCAGCAATAGAGTCATACCCGACACCGCGTAATCCATTGGAAGTTTGTAGGTGTTTGGGGTTGACTGGGTTTTTCCGCAAGTTTGTTCCCGGGTATGCTCACATCGCTAAGCCCCTCACCAACCTAACTAGAAAGAGTGTCATTTTTGATTGGAGTACAGAACATGATAAAGCGTTCCGTCGGTTAATTAGAGCGATTACCAGAGCCCCAGTCCTAACGATTTATGATATCATGAAAGAACATGAGCTGCATACTGATGCATCGAGTGCTGGCATCGCAGCTATATTGCTTCAGAGAGAGGAAAATGACCTGAAGCCGGTAGCTTATTATAGTCGAGTGTGTAGTCCCCAAGAAATGAATTACCATGCATACGAGCTGGAGGTCCTGGCGGTCGTAGAAGCGTGCGATAGGTTTAGAATGTTTCTACTGGCAAAATCTTTTGATTTTGTAACAGACTGCCAAGAAATCACTACAGCAAAAATATCAACACCAATGAAGCCAAGAGTAGCTCGATGGATACTGAGACTTTTGGAGTATGACTGTAATATAATACATCGTGCAGGGTTGTCAATGGGTCATGTAGATGCGATGAGTCGTTCGCCGGTTGCGGTGACATGTGAAGTCGAGGATGTCAGTGCGAAAATATTGACCTTGTCGACTGATGACTGGGTTAGCACTATGCAGAGACAAGATGGTAAGCTAAACGAAATTATAAGCATTTTGCAGAATAATACTGGCCAACGAAGCGACATAACGTCAAAATATTGTCTGAAGAACCATCGATTGTATTGGAAAGACGACCATGGGCATAAACTGTTGGTTGTCCCGAAGAGTATACGATGGCGTATACTCAAACTTTGTCATGACGATGTTGGACATCCCGGGGTAGATGGGACCATCAAGAGAATTCTGAAAAACTTTTGGTTCCCGAGGCTTCGAAATTTTGTGAAGGGTTTTGTAAAATCGTGTATCGAGTGCTGTTATAGCCGTGAACCGATGCGCAAAGAGTGCGAGTTATTTGGGATGGACATACCGCAGCTACCATTCCAAATATTACATGTGGACCATCTGGGTCCATTTATCAAAAGTCGACGTGGATATGAATATGTGCTGCTGATTGTCGATGCATTGACGAGATATACGGTGGTCTGCCCAACACGGTCGACGAAAGCAAAGCCTGTAGTAGATGCACTGAACCTATTTACACTCTACTTTGGTTTACCACAGCGAATAGTTTCGGATCGCGGGACTGCGTTCACATCCGAAGCATTTAGTGGTTTTTGCCAAGAGAATAATATGCAGCACAACAAAGTGGCAGTGCGTACACCGCGATCAAAGGGTCTGGCAGAACGTGTGAATCAAGCGGTGTTGGCTTATTTACGAACGTCCACTGAGGATGCGAAAGATTGGGACGTACATGTCCGCATGTTACAGTGGTCGTTAAATACGAAGATAAATGCAACTACGAAATTTGCACCAAATGATTTAATTTACGACTTTCCGCTACGAGATCTGAGTGGAAACAAAATATTAGCAGCCGTACAATCGGAAGATGAAATTTTGCAAATGAAAGGGCGACGTAGCGAAGCAATATGTAATATTGAAGCAGCAAGGGTCAAATGGAAAGAAAAATTCGACGCAATGTATAAGAAACCATCGCCATATGAAGAAGGGTCGTTAGTGCTTATTGAGGCCCCACCCTCAAGTACCGGTGAGTCCCGAAAGTTGCATCCGAAATATAAGGGACCATATGTGGTTAAGAAAGTTCTACGATTTAATCGATATGTTGTCGAAGACATGGAGGGTATAGTACGATTGCAACATCAGACAAGATGGAGCCGTGGTGTGCATTGTTCCCGGATATTGATGATGACGGTGATCCCGAAGATTATGACTATCATGGTTAACTCGAGTTTCTGTCAGGAGAGGCCGAGATGTCATCACACCTTTTATATCTACTGGCAACTCTGTATATTCTCATTTTATTTAAAGTTCATTCTCCCTTGTGTACTCAATTTATCATATATCAAAATGTTCATTTTTTATTCTTGAAATGTAAAGAAAGAGTCAGTCGTTAACTTGAATTGAATAAAGCGAGTGTCATTTTAAATCCTTTAAATCGGTTGTCTTGAATTCTCTCTGGGTGACAGATATATGTAGATAAATAAAAAATATCGAAATTGTTTAAATAATTAAAGTCAATAATTGAAATTTTGTTATAACAAAAAAAAAAAAAAAATGGGTGGAAAAAAAGAAACGATGAGAATGTTCAATATGATGGCAGCGATATACTGAAATCATACATTCAATCCTGACATAGCGCGATATCGATTCTACTATGCGAGCAAAATTTTCTTGTTCACAAAAAGTGTTGTCAATTCAAAAATTCTCAACCGAATTTGATCAACCAGTACTTTTTTTACTCGAAATAGAATGTTCTCTCAACCTCTTTAAGAAAAAAAAATAATTCATTACAGAAATGATTCATTAAAAAGCTCAAAAACTTTGAAAAATATAAAAAAACGAGAAAATTTTAGATAACTTTTAAAAAATCTCAAAAATTTGCTATAAAAAGTGTACACAAATATATATATTTTTAAAGCCCTATCTCTTAGCTTTGCAAAACTGTTAAGCAATTAAAAATTTATGGAAAAATGACGGAGTAACGAATTTTTGAATGCGCAAGGTACAAGAAAAACAGTTTTTCAACAATAACTTGAAAATTTCGGGGTGTTAGAAAATTTTGAAACACGGAATCTTGATCTACTCATCAAGACCTACAACGGACACTAGGTCGCTACAAAAGTTCTTGAGATATTTTTTTTTTGTAGCACTGTGTTATTGGTGCCGCTAAGGTCGTAACCGTATCGTAGCCAACCAATTGGTTTTTGGTTTAAGCGGGAGTCATTGGTGCCGTATGTCGTATCGCTGTAGTCGTATACCTAACGTAATCAGTTGTTTATCGTTACGACGGTGAACCAAAATGTAATTGGCTGGCTACGATACAGTTACGACCTTAGCGGCACCAATAATCAATTGCATTGATTCCCATAAGGTTGGTCGAATCAGCTGTTATAAGGTTACCGATACGGTTACCGATAAAGCACCAATGTCTGCAGCTTTACCGTCGTAACGATAAACAGCTGCCCTACAAGAATACTGACTATCAAATGACAATCATCTGATTGTCAGCAATGTCAACCTAACGATCAGCGCCTCACACAAACTTTCTATCACAAACTTAAGGGGACTTGCGCAAATGTGATGTAAACAACTATGTACGTGTGAGTTTTTGTCTCCTTCTTATACACCAACATGGCCTACTGATTAAGTATATAGCCGTACTGCTCACTCTCATTCATTTTCATGGATCAGTGCTGACACTCTAACTATCAAAAAGTGTCATAAATTATATTTTACTGTAGATATCAGGTTTGACTGTTATAGTATCATAAATGACCATTGTTATATTCCGCCAAAAATTAAACTTTTTTTTTACTTCATATCATTTCGTTTTTAATTTTGTACGTGATGAAAGCATACGTGTTTCTTATTTGTTTAAAATAAATAGTTTTATAAGAATTCGAGTTCAGAATGTTCAATTTATATTCAGAAAATAACAAAACAACAGAAGAGCGTTTTCCTCATGCGGAAACACATTTAAAAATGAATCACCACTAACCACTATTATTTTTCGCGTATCAATTTTTTGAGTGCGCCCCACACATTCCGACAGCTTTTGGTATTTTTTAATATTATTTTAGATTTTTTTTCTTTTAGCATGGAGCTTTGAAATGCTCTCTTTTTCATTTTTTTAACTTATCTTTTATATGGTTTTCGTCGGTTGAAAATGGCGGAATTTAAAAAATAACAAAACAACCGTGATAATCATTTGATTGTCATATGACAGTCAGTAGTGACAACATGATTAAATCGGATAAACTGTTCTCGCATACCTAAAATTCCGTTGAGAATTATGTATCTGTCTCACATGCATAATGGTATCTGCTGTATGTTCTTTTGTTCTGTACCAGGTGTCCGAAGCTTTCCCAATTTGAGTCCTTTTTCATAATTATAGGCTGTCGTTGGGTACATGCGGACATGCGTGAGCGAACAAAGGAACATACATAAATTTGATTATCAATGTTTACGTCATCGCAGGATCAGCATTGTCAATTACAAGTGTGAGTGTATTAGTAAAACCAAAGAGGATAAATACAATTAGAGCCGTCACTCGTTATTTTGTGGCGAGTATCTCGCTGGAAATTGAAAAAATTGATGCCGAATGTTTTCTGAGGGACATTTTTAATTGTCTCGCATTTATCCATGCCGTATAGGTCCCTTATGTAACTGTGATTTTTAGAAAGAGAATTAAATAAATTAATTAATACAGTCGAAAAATAAACATAAATACCCCACGAAAATGTATAGAAGACATTTATAAACATCTCGCCCAAAAAAAAAGTAGCGACCTCCTCTCAGTAGTGTTGGGAACTATCGAATGAATTCAACTATCGATAGTTAGTTACTGAATGATTTTAACTATCGAACGAATTTTTTCATTCATTCATTCAATCATTTGATTTGTTATTTAGCTTGCCAGAAGCTGTTTTAGTTACCCCTCGGGGTAGCTAAAGAACAAACCTATATAAGACAAAAAACGTCGTGTTCCAATGAAACGTGATCCAGATACGGCTAGAGATTTAACATGCCCATGCGACAACAATGTGAACCATATGGATCAATTTGTTGTTGCATTTGTATGTTAAATTTCTATCCGTATTTGGATCACGCTACATTGGAACGTAACAAAAACGTTAAATATGACTAAAATGGTGTAAATTTTGTTTGAAGTAAATAATGAAAATATTCAATTTAAATGCCTTTGTTACATGTTATGCAAAGCGCATGAATGATATGCAAATGACCTTGGTTCGCAACCCACAGGGTTTTTTGATCTCCCCCAAACCTGTGGGGAGATTTTATGCCTCTACAACAACAGCAACAACAGGAAAGAAGGTTACTTAAAATGGATTTTTATCTGTATTATTCAAATATGTTTCAGAGGCATTATTGATTGCCTTAACTTATACATAAGCTACTGTTTTTTTTTTTTTTTTCAAAATTCAGGTCACATTTAATTAATATAAAAATTGCACATTAAATTTCACTTATAAAAGAAACATAAAACAAATATTTAAAGCACTTAAATACTAAAACTCGCTATAGTTGTTCTAGCCAAAATCGGATAGTGCATGAGGGTCTATATTAAATTTTCGCCCCAGAGATGGCAACTGATTGTGTTATTAAACCCCTAAAAAAATTGATTGTAAAGTAAATAATACAAGTATGTACATCGAGTTGACATGAAAAATACCTTCAATGTTTAAATTGCTGTTCAAAAATATTATCATATCTAGTTTATCTCCTTTAAGTCGGTTTCTCCTGTCGTTAATTATTTGCCCTGCTTTCGAGAAAACTCGTTCTGACGGAACCGATGTTGCGGGTATACATAAATATTTTTTCGAAAGAATATATAGTTCCGGAAATGTTGACTGGCTACGATTCCAATAATCTAGGGGATTATTTGAGCGATCAACAAAATTTTGCCTTAGATATTGCTCCAACTGAATATTTGCATTCACATTGGGCGCGTTTTGACAAATTGTTTTTGCTTCAGCAACTTTTTCATCGAGAAGGTCCCAGAGAGATACTTCGCTTTTATCGACCGATACTTCTCTTGGGGTGTTGGTAGAAACACTTGTGTTTTGTTGCCGTATTAGGGAAGTTACTTCTTCCACTAGCCATTTTGTTGTATTATTTGCATTAATTTCATTACCGAACGCAATTTTTTAAACCTGGGATCTAGGAATGTTGATTTGGCGCACATTTTGTCAGACTCCAACTGCCCTAATCGTCTCCAAACCACCTCTAACAATCTGCTCTTCAAACTTTCTCCCTCTACAGTTTTCATTTTGCGATTTCGTACTGCGTATTGAAGACCTCTGATTAGGGGCACTACCAGTGACATCGTGGGATAATTTTCTCCTGACAATTCGATTGTCATGGCCCCTACGGGCTTGAAAAGATTAGTGTAGTCCAACAATGTTTCCCATTCTGATGAATTGAGGAAATCAGGAGCATTTGGTAAAGAAGTTATTATGGCAGAGAGTGGTTCTTTTACCAAGCATATGCGCTCCATCATTATAAGGGTGGAATTCCACCGGGTAGGGACATCTTGTTTTAACCTCAGTTGAGTAACGCCCATTTGCTTTTGCATATTTTTTAATTTTTCCGTCGCTTGAGAACTATGGTTAAAGTAAGTGACTATGGCACGACACTTGTTTATGAGCACAGTAACTTGTGGAACAGATTTGATGGCATCAATTACACATAAATTTAATGTATGCGCTACACATGGGTGGTGGTGCTTCTGTAGCATTTCAATTATAGCCTTTTTAATATTAGCTCCGTTATCACTTACTACAGTAACTATTTTGTCAAAAACGGACCACTCATCAAATATTAACTTCAATTCTGTAGCTATATTTTGCGAGGTATGATTTCCTAAAATTTCCTTTGTTGATAAAACTGCAGAAATCATTTTGTTATCCCGAACGAAATGACTAGTAACTTACAAAAAAGATTTTTGACTATCAGAAGTCCACATATCAGTTGTAACTGAAATATGTGTTACAATGTTGAGCAAGTCATGCAGTTTCTTTCTTACTTCATTGTATTTAAAAGGTAGCATTGTATTTGATAAAACTTTTCTGTTTGGCAAGGAATATAATGGCTGAAGTTTTTTTGTATATTCTACAAATCCTACATTGTCAACGATGGAAAGCGGCTGCAAGTCTTTTGTAATCATCTTTAAAAGAGATTCATCAACATTATTTTTTTCTTGCTCTGAGAGCTCAGAACGTGTGCTGGTAACAAATAATTTTGTTTGAACAGTCCTTCTCAAACATCCACTATTGGAAATGTCTTCGGTAGGTACTGTTAACGAACTGCGCGCTGCACTCCCTGCAGTAGTTGACGAAAGAGAAGTGGAACTACGTTCCTCTTCTGAAATTACTGGCGCTATTTCTCCTGAAGTTAGATTCCTATGTTCTGAGAAAGACGGATGCTTACGGCGTAGATGGTCATTTAAATTTGATGTGTTGCCAGAAAATTTAAAAATTCTTGTGCATATATGGCATTTAACTTCATTGCCATTTTTGGTAAAAAAAACTCCCAAACGGAAGATCTCTTCAATCCAGGCCGCATTATAAATATCTACACAAATTAAATCGTTAAAATCACTTCCTCAGTTAAAAATATTTAATAATTACCACGCTTAAAACGTTTGTCGATTAGGTTGACGTATGCTAAATTTATTTTAATATCTTTTTAACACTGATATATGCACAGCAAAAATTTAAATAGAACGAACGATTCGAAGAAATAGTAATGAGCGAATCATTCACATCAAAAACTAGTAGTTCGATAAAATAGTAATGAACGAATCGTTCATACCTAAAACTAGTAATTCGAAAAAATAGTAATGAACGAATCATTCATACCTAAAACTAGTAACTCGAAAAAATAGTAGTGAACGAATCATTCATACCTAAAACTAGTAATTCGAAAAAATAGTAATGAACGAATCATTCATACCTAAAACTAGTAACTCGAAAAAATAGTAGTGAACGAATCATTCATACCTAAAACTAGTAATTCGAAAAAATAGTAATGAACGAATTTCAAATGACTATCGAATGAATGAAAATTAGTGAACTATCGAATAACTCGATAGTTTTCATTCGATAGTTCCCAACACTACCTCTCAGTATACATCGAGTAAATGCCTAAGAAATAACGAGTGACGGCTCTTATTGTATTTGTCCTCTTTGGTAAAACTATCAGCGTTTCTTGTAGGGAAGCAATAACCAGATAAAACAGCTGAGTTAGCGTTATGGTATGGCACCATTAATCGATTAATTGTGCCATACCATAACGCTAACTCGATTACATTGATCTCCATAGGTAGGTTCGATTAGCTGACTTATCTGGTTATGGCTTTATGGTTTTAAGTCACCATTAATTCGCCCTTTAGCCCCATATGTTTACTCCTCTATTCATCTACATACGTTCAGGAAATGCGCATCAACGAAAATACGAAAATTGTGGGTAGAAAGGTAATTTTGGTTCCTTATTGTGCAGAGCATGTTGAAAAGTATCATGAATGGATGAAATCACCAGAGTTGCAAGAACTAACCGCATCTGAAGAACTCACACTACCGGAAGAATATGAAATGCAAAATAGTTGGCGTGATGATGAAGACAAGTGCACATTTCTGATACTATCTCGGATGATATATGATGAGACCGGTAATGAATTAGAAGCATTGGTTGGTGATACAAATCTATTTTTAAAAGCAGATGAAGTTAGCGGAGATAGGTTACAAATAGCGGAAGCTGAGATAATGATAGCGGAGCCGCAAGCTCGAGGCAAAGGATACGGCTGGGAAGCAATGCTGTTGTTGTTTAAATATGCACAAAAAAATTTGAATATCAGAAAATACGAAGCGAAAATTGGTATAAAAAATGAAAAATCTTTATGTATGTTTGAAAAAATGAAATTTAGGGAAGTATCGCGCTCGGCTGTGTTCGCTGAGATCACATTGGAGCGTGTAATCGATAACGAATGGATACAATGGCTAGATGAACAAGTTATCCTGCTATGTGAAAATTATAGATAGATAATTTATTGATATTAGAGAAAAATTGCAAAGTTTGCAAACGGCGATGAGTACTAGGACATGTTTCTGAATTTCACGTCTTCATCAGTTAGCTTCTCGGGAGCTGAGTATTGAACTCGAAACCACTCACCCATATGAATGTCCCGTTGCTCGCTTTATAATTGGTCTCCAAGTATTGCCTTTTTGTTGCTATTGCAAAGCGAACAGTGGGGCATTCATATGGCTCAGTGTTTAGAGGCATCTGCCTTTACACTAGTATAACGTATGAATGTTGGATATTTTGAGTTCAATACTCAGCTCTCGAAAAGCTAGCTGATGAGGAAGTGAAATTCAGAAACATGTCCTAGTAACCATTGCCGTTTGCAAACTGCAATTTTTCTCTAATATCAATAACAATTGATATTGTATAAAGCAATATGAAATATGCTTCACTAATTAAATACAGATAATAGATAGATAATTTAGCTTTAAAATTGTTTTTCCTTTTAATTGACACAAGTTATATTCAAAATTAGGTCTTGGTGAATTGAAAGTTATTATTAAATAGACGCTAGATCCCGAAATTATACATCGTCCTAGGTTCGGTTTTTCAGTGCGAGTTTAAACTACAGTTAAACTTGGCTAAAGGGGTTAACCTTGCCACTTTGTTTTATAACAAAATTTTGCTTCGCATCTCAGCTTAAGCGGCCGAAGTGGCAGAGCTAAACTCTAGTCAGCTTTAACCGTACTTTAAACTCGCACTAAAAAGTGGGCATAATAGTCTGAAATTATTTGAGTTAATTTGTGTGGAGATCAAACGCCTCCGGCTCAGAATACAATGCCGAACTCAATCACTAAGCGGCCCTGAGCAAATTGACGTGACGCACGCCAGGCTTTCCGAATCGGAGATCTACGCTTCCTTTCGGGTTGCTCGATGTCCGTATCCATCAAAGCAACCGAAAGGGATGCGCGTTGTCAGAGTAAATGATTCAGTTATTAGATAATTTCTTACCCTGTTGAAATAAATTGTATGCATACAGGCTAAGTGCATGAAAAACTATGTAAGATTCATTTTTTGAAAACATATTTTTTCATACAAAAAGTATGCGTGCTGTATTAGTGAAAAGTTATGAAGAATTCATTGGTACCCGAGTGAAAAAAGTTGTATGCATGCATGAAATATGCATGTTGTATCAATGATTGTAAAAAACACTTTTCTGAATTTTTTCTGCACGTACGTATATAATTGAGGACTCTTTGATTTGTCTTTATTGCCTTGAAAAATTTATTCGTATTTACGACAAGTTTGTACAATCCTTTCTTTCGAAAAGAACTCCAGGATATGTATAACTGATGAAAGACTGAGCAGCTTGCTTCAAGTTTCGCCATCTCTTATATCAATATTATTGTTGTTGTAATTACATATGTAGAATAAATTCCTATTGATCGTTGCATGGATAGCGCTTTCGCATGTATGAAACATACGTATGGATGCATACGTGATTTTCTAATGCTTTTGTATGCATTCGGCATTAATACAAACGTATGCATACAAAACTAGTATAAAGGGCGTATGGAGTATGCATGCTCCCTGAAAAACTACACGTGCTAAAAAGAAATAAACGTGCATTTATACTGGCATGCAGACATAGCTCCCATTCATGCCTCAAATATCGATGTTTCATACTATAACGAATTTATGGAAACTCCGCCTATTTTACACCTACTAACTAACGTTCGTATCGCTAAATTGTTGAATAAATAACTCCAATATTCAATAGTGCAAAATGGTGTTTATTAGATTACTTTGAAAATACTCTACAATAACACTTATACTTCGCAACTGATAGCGTGCTTAAATCAAACTGAATGCCCATGCCTCAGCTGGTGCTGCTTTTATACTCTTCGGTATCCTCGTTTGCATATTTCTAAGCGTTTCTCCTTCTAGAATTTTCTACATGTTTACCAGCTATAAACTACAGATGCACGTTTATAGCTTCTCACATAGCACTATGGGCGATGATTGTATACTTTTGTGAGTATCTCAGATATATGCATGTGTATGTGTGAGAACTACTTTGCTGATGGTTGCATACTTTTGTGAGTATCTCTCCGCTGTGGTATGTACATATGTGTAGACATAATGATTGATTTGTTAATGTGGATACAAGTGACTGCTTAGTATCGGCTTAGAGATGATAGTATGCCTTAGTGTTGCTAATATTCGTCACAATACATACATTTACAACTGGGTACTACATATTTTTCTAAGTACCCGATATAACGTCCAAGTTTTGTACAGCTTGTATCTATAGAAAAAAGAATGAACTTGATTAATTTTTGCCACGTTTTTCATTGGAGTTCCATCTTATACCAAACCTTTGAGTTTTGCCAAAATTGCTCCTGGTTTCGAAGTGAAAAGAATACCGGTCTTCTCCCAAGGTCACCCCACAAGTTCTCAGTCGGAATGAGGTGAGTGGATTGACTTGTCCATTGCATACATATCACATCTGCCTTTCTGAACCATTCAAATACCAATCTAAAAGTATGTTTTTGATCATTATCTTGCATATAGCAGATTAAAATTTTGCAAAATATCCCTGTACTCCGCAGCGGTCATTGTGTTCATTATCCAAAATAGAAGAGCAAAACCTAGTAGTAGTAGTATGATTTATTAGTATTGTAACGAATTTTGGGAAACTCCTGATAATTATGTACCTTCTGCTAACGTTCGAATCGCTGAACCGTCGAATAAATAACTCAAATATTCAGTTTAGCCAAATGTTCTTTGTTTACAACTCTACTGTAGTAGTAGTACTTCGCAAATTAACTATGCACTGCTTTTATACTCTTTGTTGCCTCGTTCGCATATCTCTTCAAGGGTCTAGACTCTTCACGAACAACCTACCCGAAAAGCTGCTTATTTATTTCTCCTTTATGTATGTGGTATTAACTTTTGTTCTAATTCTATGTGTGTGCATGTGTGAGTAATAACTTCTGCTCTTAGGTGATGACTACATGTGTTAACAAAAAATTAGATCAGTTTTTAAAATTTTTGTTGTGCCAGAAAAATTAATGTGTTAAATGTTGGAGAATAAAAGGGAAGCGAGCAAAACAGTTAGCCCAGATGAAAGAGCATATTGTGAGTATAATTTATTGATACATTTTTACATTAAATACTAATACTTCTAATTATAAGGGAGCAATAAACTTTGAAACTGTATTTCTCAACATTTTCATTTTGGCACATTCATGCTTCTGGCAAGCGGGCGACGATATATACATAAATCGTTGAAGCACAGTATTCGAAATGTGGTTTTATTATAACTCCGCTTATTTTACACCTTCTACTAACGTTCGTATCGCTAAACTGATGAATAAATAACTCCAATATTAAATAATGCAAAAATGGCGTTTATTAAAGTACTGCACAATAACACTGATACTTCACAACCAGTAGCTTGCTTGAATCAAACTGATTACTGATTACTCAGCTTTAACTCTTTTTATACTCTGTGATGTCTCGTTCGCATACTTCTAGGCGTTTCTATCTTCTAGAATTTACTACTTGTTTACCAGCTATAAACTCATCAGCTATAACTACAGATGCACGATTATAGCTTCTCGCATAGCCATATGCGCGTGTATATGTGAGTGATACTTCCACCGATAATTGCCTACTTTTGGGAGTATCTCAGATATAAACATGTGTTTGTGCGTTTTTCTCCGCTGCTTGTATGGACATATATGTACATGATTAATTTGTTTACGTACATACAAGTGTGGCAGCTTGCTTTATTGTTTTTGTGGCTTTATTTACTTAGTATCAGATCACTGAGTATCACTAAGTGTCACTAATATTCGTCACAATATGTATACGAGCCGGACCCGTGCGCATCTTGCGCAACCAATATAAAAACCTCTTATTAACTATCAACAAACATCAGCTGTTCTGGGATTTAAGGGGTTGTGTAGCGCAATATATAGCTTCTCCAACCCAATTGTCAACCTCACCTATCCGCGGCGAATCCTGTTTCACTAACAGACGAGGCTCTGGCGACACCAAGCTCCTCATGGAACTTGGGGGTGGGGAGGGAGGGAATGGCCTGAAGGTTTAATGTGGCCATATAAATCGTTCCCGAGATGGTCGGACCAGCACCTTAATGGTGCTGTGTTACCGGAGCGTATCGGATCTGTATCCGACAAAGGACCATCACATCGATAGCACTCCCCAAAGGCTTCGGGGAGTAACCTAATCGCTACAACAACAACAACATCAGCTGTTCTATCAAACAATTCAAATACAGCTTGCGCTGCCATCTAGCGTATGATAGCAGCTGCCAGTAATGCAGTGCAAATATTCACAATAGTGCCATAATACAAATAGATTTCTTTGTGTGCTCACAACCGTTTATTTTTAACAAATTATTTTAATAAAATATAGCTAAACAAAAGCTCTACGACCAAAATTGCCCAAAGCTCGCTAATAGCCCGAATCTCTATCTTTACAACTAAAACTTTATTTATAGATTTGGATTCCAAATAAGAGAGAAAAAGGGACTCGTACATAAAACAGCAATTAGAAATAATATGTATAGGTATTTATTGCTCGTAGGGTATCTATTTTCTCTTAAGGAAACCAATTGCCTTCCCGATTTTTTTACAAATGTAGTCTATATGATCGTATAATTTTAATTGATTATCTATTTAAGGCCCAGATATTTTATTTTTAGCACGTCTTTAATGTATTTATTGTTTGTCCGCATATTAACAGTATCGCGTGTGTTAAACAACATTTTTTATGTCTTTTGTTCATTACATTTCAATTTGTTCATACTGAGCCATTCATTTACCCGCTCAATATCACTTGTTATTTTATACTTGTATTCTTCCATACCTTGTTATGGAAACGCATCTATGGTGGAAGCAGTAAGGAAGGCGGTCGGCATGATGTGGTGGTGCACAGTCGCTAGTCATTGTCGGCTGGCGGATCCTTGCCAACCTTACTGTTCGTGCGCTATAATCAGAAAAAAGTCATATCATGCCTTAAGAAACTCAGCTGTCAAATTCAAAAAAAAACGACAGAAGCGCAGAGACCGACTCAAAACGCTTATCAATACAAATTAAAAGGACATCCGGTCGAACCGGATGCAACGGACAGACCGTTAAACTTTCAAAAATTTAAAAATTCAAAAAACTGACGCAAAAAAAATTACCGAGCCGGACGTGGCCGGTTACTAACGCTGAAAATCCAAGAAAAAAAAAACAATAATAAACAAAAGGGCCGAATATACATAGGGGGCGCCGCGGGTGGTGTTGCGACGCCCGGTGCTATTCCCACCCTCAAAAACCATGGCCACCGACGCACCTAAATTTTCGGTGGCCCCTTACCTGTATACCTACGTGCCTTCTAAATGAAAGTGGACGCCAACGTTCCCATTTTACGAACTTATTTATTTATAATTCATTTCCTTATAAAGCATGCTACACTGTTGTATGCGCATATGTGTGTATCATGCGTAAGCGCAAGCGTTTACCTTTCCTGCTTTCAAAAATTATTAAAAACAAATGCTTTTAATCCGTTAGTTCTCTTAAATAAAAAGCGTATTAAGAAAACACTAAATTTCTGGATTTTCAAATTTTAATTTCAAACCTGGGTTCTTCTAATTTCCTTTGACATTCTCTTTTCGCTCATAATACACAAAAAACATGAGCATTACAAAAACAATTGTTAAAATTTTACTTCTTCATCTAAGTCAACATCAATATTTTCATCAAAACTTATCATCAATATTTTCATTACATTTGATTATTTCGTTTTAAAGTTACCGTCTGGTTTTGAATAGTTAATCTAAGATATGTCATAATTAGCATATATATTTATGCAAGAATAATTTTTTTTTTTTTAATTTAGAAGTCTTTAAGAATAAATAAAAAAAACGTAAGTACGAAAAATACGGAATAGTAGGTAGTAATAATGTAACTAAAACTAATATGTATTTGAGATTTCGTAACCATTTACAAGTTTGCAGGCTTGCTCGGATTTTCGATATCAATTTCTTTAATCAAAATCAGTTTTTATATTTAAGTTTATTTTGTTTTATTTTAGTTTAATTTATTTGCATTTAATTTTAATTTTATTTTATATTTATTTTGGTAAATTTAGTTTAATTTATAACATCTTTATTCGTATGTATGTTATAACAATTATGTTAATTTGTGCATTTATCGAAATGTATTTATGTAAATGGGTTGGGGTATATATTGAAGATAATAGAGTGAGAAATAAATATATGCCTAGATTTAACTCTCACCAAAAGATTTGTAGGAAAAAAAATACAGCTTAATATATAACCAGACTCAAAATCCTACATTTATGTGCGTACGTGTGTAACTGCCACGCCCAATGTTGTGTGATTCATTTAACAAATAGTAAAGCTGTTAAAGACATACTAGATAATTAAAAAAAAAACCTAACGATCACAACAGACATTTATTACTTGGTACTTATACCATTTACGTAACTTATGCCCTTGTAATAACTAATGGTAATAATATTATGTATGTAATTTAGTCTTATTAAATTCAAATGTGTTAAAATTTTGTCTATAATTTACATTCATCAAAATTGAGTTAGTGATGCGCTTGCCTATGTTAAAGTATTACATAATGTAATATACTATTTTAAAGAGTTATCATAAATTCATTACATTGAATAGAAAGAAAGTTGAATTGTTTACAGCCGTGGGTACGAAAATAGCAATGAAAACTAATTTCAAAGCTTCCGGTTATTATCTCCCCTTATTTATTTTCGTTGGAAGTTCGACAGTGTTCAAAAAAAACTTATTTAATTTCAGAAAAGGAAAATCTTCAAACCATGTCGAAGCCATTACCGAAATCTAATGCTTGGGAAAAAAATTTTACGAAAATCTCGCAGTCTTACTTGGAAAAGTCACAAGTTTCTGAGTTTGGCCATTTTAACTCTTCGAAGGATTTCAAAGCGAACATTGATTCCCCCCCCCCCCCCCCCCCTTCTTTTTTTCTTCTAACAAAACTTCAAACATCCGCAAAATTCGACGGTCAAAAAAAGGTGTCTGGAAACCAACGTAAAACTTCGAGACTTTCTCAAAACAATCCTCGGAAGGGAGATAAAAAATCGACCCTTTTGAAATAGTTTAACCGGGCTGTATAAAACTCTCTAAGTTTTACTTAAAGTTTCCTTAACTAATTATTTCTGAGTTTATACATTGCTGGTACTTACATAGCCGTCAGAGTACGTACCGTGGGCCTTTGCCGGCGTGGTTACTGGTGATGTTGTTGTTGCTGGTGAAGTTGTCGCTGTTGTTGGTTATGGCGCGCGGTCTTGGGCGCGCTGTGTTGGTACTGTTGGTGGTTGTTGCGCTCTGGTTCGAGGTGATCGAGTGAACCTGGTGGCAATAAACTTCGTGTTGACCTTTACGATCTGGATGACTTGGTGATAATTCTGGCGTTCGTTGTATTACGCTGCAGCGTACTGCTGGCCCTGGAGGCGGAGGTGGTGTTGGACGCTTTCTAAAGGTGGTGGTGTACTTCGTAAACGTAGAGGAAGGGGTTTATGTTCGGATACCAAGGGTTTCTCATCAACAATTAGTTTAGGGCCGTCCGAATCCGAATCGGAATCACTAGAACTTTCCTCACTAGGTGTGACTGTGAAACGCCGACCTACTTCAACTGGATATTCTGTACGTGGAGCTTGTGTCACCACAACACAATCGTTGTAATGTTTATTACCACCCAAAATATACGAGTAGAAACGAGGTTTGTCGGAATGGACTGTGCCGGTACTTTGCGCTATCGACTCTTCCTAGTTTCTGGGCATTCACCTGTTTGTTCGTCTAGTAGTTGGATTTAGGAATCGGCCTGCGATTCCTCGTTGCAGTCTTTTGGCTCTTCAACAATACTCTCTTGAATATGTGCACAGCACGACGAGAGTGTTTCGCGATGAGTTGAATATAGTTGGGGATGTGCAGTTGATGTAAGCAATAGTGCTAAGCAGTATCTGAGCTTGACGCCCTTGCTGTTGAAGTTGTGTCACTAGATGTTATACGATCCTTTTGTATAATCGCAGGGCCGCCAAAAATTAGGCTGAAGCAAATCAAAAATCTTCTCGTTGGTATAACACCTTAAATGACTAGTTTTACGATAAACCTTTTTGTTTTATAAAATTTTCCGATTAACTGCGCAAAAAAAAGCCAATTCTTGCTTTTTTCCTGGCCGGAAACTCGTGGCTATCTTTTTCTTTCTTTTTCTAAATTTTTCCACTCCTTGGTTTTTCTTGCGGCCGGAAACATTGTACAGGTTTACAAGTATGATATGTATGAGAGGGAAACAATTTCTTTCCCTTTCTAACACACGGCAGTTTGACACTTTGGTCAGTGTCAAACTAGCGTGGAACCCAGTGGAACTTGCGTGGAACATGAATTTTGACACTGAACGAAGTGTCAAAATTACCGGGGTTGCTTCGTCGAAAGCGACACAGGGAAACAAAAAAAGGAGCGGAATATCAGATATGGGTTGCTGTGATAGTAAATTTTTTTGAACGAATTTAGTATGAAAATGTACTGCACCTATATGGGTCCTACAGAAAATTATACAAAAGTCTTGAATTGGCCTATCTGAGGACACGTAGTTATTCCAGTATTAAGAATACAAACACGGGTGCTAAGTTTTTCTACCCGCTCAAAAGTTCTCCTCGAAAACCAGTTTGAAACCGAGCTCGACTGCAATAACCCGTCCAAAAATGTGGAAAGAGAAATGAAAAGACGTGTTTTATCCTGTTATCAATAGTCCAAAGGCAAAAAAGTGTTCGAATTATTGGAAGCGAGGCAAAAACGCGTCTATTAATACCTCCCCCGACAGATTTGGTCGTGTTTTAGCAATCGTCCCCGGTAATAAATTATCACAATTTGGCAATTAAAATTGTCCAAAACATATGGATTTTAAAGAGAGATGTAATTTAGTGCTCGTTTGAAAGTAAATAAGGATATTTTATTTGTAATTTTACAATAAAAATTTTACGCAGTTTTTGTTAGCAGCTACTACACTTTTCTTGTACCTAAGAGGTACAACAGTGCCAAATAGCATCCACACAAAAAACGAACAGGAACAAGAATTTTATCAGGTGAGCGTGGCTGTGTATGTGCGTGCTGCTACATATCCTACTTGTAGACCTGTACTATGGCCGGAAACTCATTGGATGGTGATCGCAGATCTTTTTCTTTCCTGTTTTCGATACCTTTGCATCGCAACTTTTTGGTCCCATCACTAGTCACTAGGTGTGTTCGCACGAAAACGCTCCCAAGTGGACCGTAACCGTAGACCATAACAGCAGACCGTAACAACCTTTTACGTATATTAACGTGACATCTGCATTAGGGTGGAGTGATACCCTATGGATTTTTTTTTTTTTTTTTTTTTTTTTTGTAATGGCCTAGCAATGTAAAGTTGTCTTTATAAGAGTTAACCAAAACCACCAAATATTATTTTCGTAGGATGGCGTTTTGAGGTGCCCCCAGCCCCAAGAAGTTAAGCAAAATAATCGCGATTTTACAAAGCTCATTATTTACATATTCATTTTATTTCTTTTTTAATATACATAACTTTAGTAAAATTACATATTGTAACGATTTTGCTGCAAATCCTCTTATTTGCCCCTTTTGCTAGGTTCGTATCGCTAAACTGTTGAATAAATAACTCCAATATTGAATAATGGAAAAATGGCCTTTATTAAAATGCTTCACAATAACACTCAAACTGTGCAACGAATAGCTTAATAACCAAACTGATAGCTCAAATGAAACTCCACTAATCAAAATACTGGTATTGCTCGCTAGATATCTTCTTAGTCGTAACTGCTGATCAACTCAAATCAAACTGAATTACTTCTTACTCGCCTGCACCGCTTTTATAGTTTACGCTGCATACTTCTAGGCTCTTCGATTTCCAGAAGTTACTAGTTGTTTCGGCTACAAAATCGCTAGCCACAACTACGTGCACAAATTATTGCCCTCTCTTGTGACCACTGAGATAAGATATATGCATGTGTTTGTGCATTGCCGCTCCGCTGCCCGTATACGTACATATGTGTAGACGCAATTATTTATTCGTTTATGTAAACACATAAAGATTGAATTATTGATGTGAATGTTTGTAGTTTGCAGTCTCTCGCGCGCACATAGCCGTATAAGTAAATGCATCTGTGTGTGACATCTATCTGGGCTACCTTATATATGTGTATACTTGATTTGATTATTAACGTAAATACTGCTTGGCATGGCCTTAGCATCGCCTTAGTGATGGGATAACTTAGGGGTGGTAATATCCGTGACAATATTATAACTAAAAACGACAAATTTTTAATTGTGTTTTACAGTTTTTTGTTGATAATAGTATGTTTCTAATAAAGTGTATAAGTAGGCCATGAAAATCAGTAGGCTTTGAAATCAATGAGCACAATAACAACAAGGGAAAGCAAATCAATAACAAAAAAAAAAAAAACAAAAAAAAAATGTTGTACCTACCGTCCTTTTCAAAGTTTAGTTGCGTTGGGGCACCTCTAAACATACGATGAGTGAAATAAAAATTTTCTACCTTATTTCTGGTCTAGAAAGGCAACTCTCTCTGGAGGTCAGCCAAAAGCGATTTTGAAAAAAAAAATAATTTAACTCCACCCTAATCTGCATACATTGTAGTAATTTTTTAATTTTTATCAACATTGGCATATCGTTTACATCTACATATATGTTACACTATTTATAACTCAAGAACGGATGAACAGATTTGGCTGAAAATTTGTGGAGAGGTAGCTTAGAACCCGGAGACGGACATAGGATACATTTTATCCCGTTATGGCCTGGGTAATTCTGGGATGTCTTTGTACAATATGGGTATCAAATGAAAGGTGTTAATGAGTATTTTAAAAGGGCGTGGGCCTCAGTTCTATAGGTGGACGCCTTTTCAAGATATCACCATAAAGGTGGACCAGGGGTGACTCTAGAATTTGTTTGTACGATATGGGTATCAAATTAAAGGTGTTAATGGGAGTTTTAAAAGGGAGTGGCCCTTAGTTGTATATGTGAAGGCGTTTTCGAGATATCGACCAAAATGTGGACCAGGGTGATCCAGAACATCATCTGTCGGGTACCGCTAGTTTATTTATATATGTAATACCACGAAAAGTATTCCTTCCAAGATTCCAAGGGCTTTTGATCTCGCCCTGCAAACCTTTTTCATTTTCTTCTACTTAATATGGTAGGTGTCACACCCATTTTACCAAGTTTTTTTCTAAAGTTATATTTTGCGTCAATAGACCAATACAATTACCATGTTTCATCCCTTTTTTCGTATTTGGTATATAATTATGGCATTTTTTTCATTTTTCGTAATTTTCGATATCGAAAAAGTGGGCGTGTTCATAGTCGGATTTCGGCCATTTTTTACACCAATACAAAGTGAGTTCAGATAAGTACGTGAACTGAGTTTAGTAAAGATATATCGATTTTTGCTCAAGTTAACGTGTTAACGGCCGAGCGGAAGGACAGACGGTCGATTGTGTATAAAAACTGGGCGTGGCTTCAACCGATTTCGCCCTTTTTCACAGAAAACAGTTATCGTCCTAGAATCTAAGCTCTACCAAATTTCACAAGGATTGGTAAATTTTTGTTCGACTTATGGCATTAAAATTATCCTAGACAAATTAAATGAAAAAGGGCGGAGCCACGCCAATTTTGAAATTTTCTTTTATTTTTGTATTTTGTTGCAACATATCATTACTGGAGTTGAATTTTGACATAATTTACTTATATACTGTAAAGATATTAACTTTTCTTTTAAAATTTGAATTAAAAAAAAAATTTTTTTTAAAAAGTGGGCGTGGTCGTTTTCCGATTTTGCTAATTTTTATTAAGCAGACATATAGTAATAAGAGTAACGTTCCTGCCAAATTTCATCATGATATCTTCAACGACTGCCAAATTACAGCTTGCAAAACTTCTAAATTACCTTCATTTAAAAGTGGGCGGTGCCACGCCCATTGTCCAAAATTTTACTAGCTTTCTATTCTGCGTCATAAGTTCAACTCACCTACCAAGTTTCATCGCTTAATCCGTATTTGGTAATGAATTATCGCACTTTTTCGATTTTTCGAAATTTTCGATATCGAAAAAGTGGGCGTGGTTATTGTCCGATATCGTTCATTTTAAATAGCGATCTGAGATGAGTGCCCAGGAACCTACATACCAAATTTCATCAAGATACCTCGAAATTTACTTAAGTTATCGTGTTAACGGACAGACGGACGGACGGACGGACATGGCTCAATCGAATTTTTTTTCGATACTGATGATTTTGATATGAAGTCTATATCTATCTCGATTCCTTTATACCTGTACAACCAACCGTTATCCAATCAAAGTTAACATACTCTGTGAGCTCTGCTCAACTGAGTATAAAAATACTCTGAGAAATGTTCGACTGTCAAAATTCATGAGAAAAGTTGCAATCAGCTTGGCTAATGCTTTCACCTTTAATGACTCCGCCATCAATCAGCTTTGCCAGCATAGTTTGAAATTAATAATCAACATAAACGATTTGATTTCGTTTTGATATGGCCGAAAACAAAACAAAATCATTTCGTTAATTTGACGTTCTTAACGTTAATAATAATATAATATAATAAATAATAACGTTAATTATCGTAACGAAATGATATCGGTTCGTTGGTTAAGCATGCCTGCTTTAGTATAGGGTAATTTTCATACCCCTGGGTGACTAGGGTCTCGAGTTATAGGCGAAAACTTGTATACCTATTTACATACGTCCTATTCGATTTGCCTGAAATTCGGTATATAAATTTTCCTATATTAGTATTTACGATTATTTTTTCCGGGAAGTAGACCAAAGACGAACTGGGACAGGGATTAGGACTAGGACTGGGACTGAAACTCGGAGTGGGACTGGAACAAAATACATACCACCCGCTGGGACTGGCAATGATGAAGAAGAATGAGAAGAATTTGGGAGAAGAGAAAAGAGGGAATGAGGAGGAGACTGAGAAAAAGATAGAATGAGGCGAAGATAGAGATAGATGAAGCGCAAAAGACGGAGGGAGGAGTGAATAAAAGGATTAAGAAAAAGTGAAGAGGGGGGAGGCAGAGTTAGACGGAAAAAGCTTATTAAAATGTATGCAGATAGACCAAATTTAGGGCAGAACAACGTCTGTCGGGTCTGCTAGTATATAATAAACAATAGAAATCATCCCGCCGAAAAGATCCTGAGCCAGATTAATAATTTTGCATGTAAATGCAACAACAAAGATTTCAGCCAGATAAATCCAGATAGAAATCTGGTTGAATTTGTGAGCCAGCTAATTTGTTAACTTCTTATGTTTAGTTTGGCAACGCTGCCTTTAATAAACCTATGATGTACGATGTACCCTACTTTTGGAACCGGGTCCAAGGGGTCCAAATTTATCTTCACTGCACATCTATCATCGCACCAATGCTCACGTTTACGGCCTTATTCCCAACGTTACCGGTAAATTTGTTACCGGAGTATTGTGTAACCGAAAATCGTTACCAGTTCATGTAGACGCATTCTGGCCTACACGGTTATACTATCAAAGGAGTGCGAAGCTCGGCCTCAGCCTAAATGTCTTCGAAGGTATGTATATAGCCTTATATATGTATATATTTTTTGATTACCTAAACGTTACAAATCTGGGACCGTATTACGTTTTACGATCAGTGACTGAAATCCATTTTTACTCAAGCGATAACTGCTGGATCGTTTTAACAGATTTTTTTTGGTAAACGTTAACGTTAACGTAACAATGCATCTTTGATAAAGGCTGCTTTTTATCAAAATTAGAATTGATATATGTCGAAAAGGATTTTTATTGAGCAATAGAGGCATTACTAAAAATAATTTGGAGAGTGCACCTCTGATTAAATATTCTATCGATAACAAATGCTATCGGTTTTCTATCGGCTGTTCATCGGCTTGTATCGAAAAGTTATCGGTTATTTATCAAAAAGTTATCGATTTGTTATAGATCGGAGTGTTGAAAATTTGTTATCGGCGTGTTATCGAAAATTATAAATTTTTATTGCAAAGTTATGGATTTCTTGTCATTGGTACCAATTTGTTACTGGCGCATTATCGATTTTTCATCGACGACTCATCGGTTTGTTATGAATGTCGACAAAACTTCAATATAAAATCGATGCCAGGTTTCGTTGATAACAAGCCAATAAGAAACTAATAAGAAGCCGATGGCTCGTCGAAATCGAGTCGATAACAGATAACTCGACGACAACAATTCGTCATCGATAATAAGCCGATATTAAAACAAAATTTTCTCGGTATCGGTGCTTACCTATAACAAGCCGACGTAGATTTAAAAAGATGTAACACGTGCTTTGCACACAGAGTATATTAACTTTGATTGGATAACGGTTGGTTGTACAGGTATAAAGGAATCGAGATATGTAGATATAGACTTCCATATATCAAAATCATCACGGTCGAAAAAAATTTGATTGAGCCATGTCCGTCCGTCCGTCTGTCCGTTAACACGATAACTTGACTAAATATTGAGATATCATCACCAAATTTGGTACACGAGCTTATCTGGACCCAGAATAGATTGGCATTGAAAATGAGCGAAATCGGATGATAACCACGCCCACTTTTTATATATATAACAGTTTGGAAAACACAAAAAACCTGATTATTTAGTATATAGGTTAGGTTAGGTTAGGTTGCAAGGGCTGAGCTGAACACTATGGTAACAGCTCACTATTTAGGCCACCAGTGAGCCCATTGCAATACCCTATATGGTCTCAAAAGAGGTCCCCTACCCTGCCTAAAGCGGGTGAAACCACCTCGTGGAAATTATAAATTTTGCTAGAGCCTTTACTTCATAGCAAGAGACCTCAGCGAGGTCATGTAGAAAAGGTTTACCAAGGATAGCCATCCCATGCCTACTAAACGCTGGACAGTGACAGAGAAGGTGCTGGACGCTCTCTTCCTCTTCTGTACATCTGCAGCTGCGACAATAGTCGAAGGTCGTTACCCCCATTCTAGCAACATGCGTGCCTATTAAGCAATGCCATGGTAGAACCCTTATCAGGGACGATAGAACTGATTTGTTTAAAATCAGAAGCGCTTCTGTGCGCCCCTTGTCATATGAAGGCCAGGTTTGCCTGGATGTCTCACACGATGATATGGCTGACCATAGTCCATTTGCGATACTTATAGTGCTTGTGTTCACACGAAGCCTGAAAGTGGCCATGGGTATGCCTACCGAATCATTTCCCGGAAAGATATCGTCGGTGGTGCCTCTTCTGGCCAGCTCGTCTGCTCTGCAATTGCCTTCGATATCCCTGTGCTCAGGTACCCATATAAGGCTGATACTGAAGTGCTGAGCCATCTCGTTAAGAGATCTGCGGCATTCAGTGACCGACTTTGCGTTGTCGACGAATAAGTCCAGGGCCTTTAAAGCGGCCTGGCTGTCTCAGAAAATAAACACCCATTTACCATCCTTATTCATAGACCCTAGATGGTTCACAGCCCTGTGTATTGCCAGCATTTCCGCTTGGTAAACACTACAGTAACCTGGTAGGCGAAAAGAGACCTCCAGACCCAGATCCGGCGAAAAGAGGCTTGCTCCCACCTTCCTGTCAAGCTTAGAATAATCCGTGAATATGTAGATGGCACCCGGTACCGTATGTTGTCTGGTATTCCAGTCCTGTCGCGATGGTATATATATACTATAGTTTTTAACGAAGACGTTTTTTGGCGTGCAGCAGTCAGTGCGCACCAGTATTGGGACTGGGGCGTTCGTGCCCAGGATTGTTGCGTGTCCACTAGATCCATTTGACCAGCGACCTGTTTCCCTTATGCTGGTTCCCTTGGCTGTGTTAGATTTGGTACTTTGTACCTCCTCGTGAAGAGGACAAGCTCGGTTTTATCCGGGTTGACTTCCAAGCCTGTGGCTGTGGCGCAGTGCGAAATTTTGGATAGTGCCTCTTCCATTAGGTTGCAAAGAGTTTGCGGAAATTTCCCCCGCATGGTGACGCAGATGTCATCTGCATACGCGATCACTTGGTGACCTTCTGATTCCATGAGGCGGAGTAGTTGGTTGACGGTAACCACCCAAAGTAGCGGAGAGAGAAGACCTCCCTGCGGAGTGCCTCTGCCGACCGGTCTGCGGATCACGCATCCACCTAGCTCAGTTTTAATCTGCCTACGCGTAAGCAGATTGTATATAAACTCCACCAGGCATGCGTCCACCCCCAGATCGGTCAGCGCCGAGGTGATGACCTCTGGGAGAACGTTGTTGAAGGCACCCGCAATATCTAGAAATGCCACCAATGTGTATTCCTTGAGGTCTAGTGACCTTTCGATAGCGGATACCAGTGAGTGCAAGGCCGTGTCAGTTGACCTGCCCTTAGTATAGGAATGCCGAGCTTGCGAAAGAAGCGACGGCTCAATCCTCCTCCTGATGTGGTCCTCTAGAAGTCTTTCGAGCGCTTTAAGCAGAAAAGAAGATAAGCTTATAGGCCTATAATCATTTGGTTTAGAGTGGGAGGGTTTCCCTGCCTTGGGGATATAATGTTGAAATTTGACGTGTGGACTGATATTGAGACTCTTGATAAAAATTTGAAAACATTTTTTGAAATGGGCGTGGCACCGCCCACTTGTGATAAAATCAAATTTACAAATATTATTAATCATAAATCAAAAGCCGTTAAACCTATCGTAACAAAATTCGGCAGAGAGTTTGCCTTTACTGTAAGGAATTATTTGGAGAAAAATTAACGAAATCGGTTATTTGCAGAAAAAATGGACGAGGTCGGTTTAAAACCACGCCCACTTTTATATAAATGATTTTTAAAAGGGTCGTGGAGGAATCAAATAAGCTTTATATCAATGGTATTTCATTTCCCAAGTGGATTTAGAACAATAAATAGGAAAAGCTTCAAATTTTAAAAAATGGGCGTGGCATCGCCTCTTTTATGACTAAGACATTTTCCATGTTTCGGGAGCCACAACTCGAAGAAAAAATAACGGATCGTAATAAAATTGGGTACACAAATTTTCCCTATAGCAGGAAATAGTTCTAGAAAAAATGGACGAGATTGGTTAAAGACCACGCCCACTTTTATATAAAATATTTTTAAAAGGGTCATAGACGAAAAAAATAAGCTATATCCTAGCGAAAAAGAGCTTTGTATCAATAGAATTTTATTTTCTAAATTGAATTATAACATTAAATTGGAAAACACTAAAATTTTTGAAAATGGGTGTGGCACCACCCCTTTTATGTCTAAGCAATTTTCTATGTTTCGGGAGCCATAACTCGAAGAAAAATTTACATATCGTAACAAAATTGGGTACACATATTTTCCTTATAGCAGGAAGTATTTCTTGTAAAAATGGACGGGATCGGTTAAAGACAACGGCAACTTAGATATAAAACAAGTTTAAAAGGGTCGTAGACTAGAAAAATAAAATATAACTTAGCAAAAAATAGTTTTGAATCAATGATGTTCCACTTATCAAGACGTTTTTCTTTTAAACGGGCGGTGCCACGTGTTATGTCGAAAAGTAATTTATCTGAAATGAAATGTACAATTGAAGCTCACTCTGAGTATATAATGTTCGGTTATACCCGAACTTAGACACCTTTACTTGTTTTTCCTAAGAATTGGCGGGACGGGACCTACTTGTTTTATGACGATTCCGAAAGGCATCTGCATGGCAGATGAGTTTTCACTGAGAAGCTTTTCATGGCAGAAATACAATTGGAGTGCTTTCCAAACACTGCCGAGCGGCGACCCTGCTTAGAAAAATGTTCTTCTAATTGAAAAAAACTAAATTTTGATGTTGCTTTGCCCGGGGCATGAACCCAGTATCTTCGGTGTGGTAGGCTGAGCACGCTACCATCACACCACGGCGGATGCTAGAGATTTTTCAAAAAACCTGAAGTTATTCGTGATAGTTCCCTTTGTTGTGGTCTAACTTCAACTCCAGGGCGAGCTCTAGTTAACTTAAAAACATTATTTCCTTGACGTAAAACTATATTGTGACGAATATTAGCAACACTAAGGGATACTATCATCTCTAAGCCGATACTAAGCAGTGACTTGTATGCACATCAACAAATCAATCATTAGGTCTACACATATGTCCATACAAGCAGCGGAGAGAAACGCACAAACACATGCATATATCTGAGATACTTCCAAAAGTAGGCAATCATCGGTGGAAGTATCACTCACATATACATGCGCATATGGCTATGCGAGAAGCTATAATCGTGCAACTGTAGTTATAGCTGAGAAATTTATAGCTGGTAAACAAGTAGTAAATTCTACAAATCGAAACGCCTAGAAATATGCCAACGAGGAAACCTAAGAGTATAAAAGCAGCACCAGCTGAGGCACGACCAATCAGTTTGATTTAAGCAAGGTATCAGTTGAGAAGTATAAGTGTTATTGTACTTTCAAGTAGTCTAATAAAGACCATTTTTGCATTATTCAATATTGGAGTTATTTATTCAACAGTTTAGTGATTCCAACGTTAGCAGAATATTTGGAATAAGTGGAATTGCCCTAAATTCGTTAAAATTGGTATCAGAGGAGGAATTGTTGAATAAATTCCGAAGATTTCGAATACAACGAGGACATGGCAAAGTGGAGTGAATTGAAGATCCAGCAACTGAAGAAGGAGTTGGAGAGCCGTGGATTGAATACAACCGGCAACAAACTCGAACTTCAGGCACGACTTCGAGAGGCAATGGAAGCAGAAGGAATTAACGTTTCATCTTGATGGAGACGAGACAGCAACCAAAATTGAAGAGAAAAACGAAACATCGCAGACAGTTACGAGCACAGACGAACACGATTTTGGCTGCAATATCTGCACAAACATCGACAGTAACATCCAAGATGGAAGCACAGGAGGCATGCATTTCGCAAATGTCATCTCAACTGGAAGAACAGAAGACATATATGGCATCTCAACTGGAAGAACAGAAGACATATATGACATCTCAGTTGGCTGAGCAGTTGAAAGCACAGGAGGCCCGCATATCGTCGCAGCTGGAGGCACAGGATACGAAATTTTTACAGTTTGAGGAAAAAATCGAGGCCGAGGTGGGTGCTTTGAGAGGACGTATCGAGCAGTTACAACTAAATCGTCCAGCAGTTTCAGCGAGTAATCCAGAGGTAAAAACACCATCCTTTGACGGTTCTGTTCCTTTCCAGGTCTTTAAGCTACAGTTTGGGAAGACCGCGGCAGTTAACAACTGGAATACTGAAGATAAAGTTTCTGCATTGTTCGTAGCTTTAAAAAGACCAGCTGCGGAAATCTTACAGACCATCCCAGAATACGAACGGAACAGTTATGAAGCATTGATGGCTGCTGTAGAACGACGGTACGGAAGCGAACACAGGAAACAGATCAACCACATAGAATTGCAAAACCGCTACCAAAAAGCTAAGGGGACTTTGCAGGAGTTTGCCTCGGATGTTAAAAGATTGGCTTATCTAGCAAATGCGGACGCACCCGTGGAATACACTGAAAGGGTAAAAATCCAAAGTTTTATAAATGGCATACGGGACGTGGAAACGAAGCGAGCGACATATGCAAGCCCAAATCCCACATTCGCAGAAACAGTATCACATGCATTGACTCAGGAAACTGCTTCCCTATTGAGTAAACCAACATATAAGACTCATCGTGTGGAAGTAGAAAGACCAGAGTGGGTAGACACAATTCTGGAAGCATGCAAGGGTACGCAGCAGAAGAATAATGATGCAGTCAAATGCTTTAAGTGTGGAAAGCCAGGGCACATTGCGCGTTATTGCAACACCAACCCTAACAGTTCCAACAATGTGGGTGGTCGTAAACGCAGAGCTGAAGGAGATGAGCAAATCTCCAAGACCAATCAATCGTTAAACTAAAGCGAGTCAGCCGCAAGGGGCGACAGCTGGATCCCTCAATTGAATGCCCCATAATCTCTATCTCGCAAATTGGAAGGTCAAACAATCTTACTGTCGGGGGACATGTGGATGGAAAGGAACGTTTACTGACTGTAGATACGGGCGCATCTCATTCCATCATTCGAACGGATTTAGTCAACAAGAAGATAAGACCATTGCATGGAGCTAGATTGCGTACAGGGAGAAGACACCACGGTTCTAGGAGAAGTAGCATGTGAAGTCGCAATTGGGAACATCACGGTAGTACACAATTTTATAGTGGCAGAGATTGTTGATGAATTCATAATTGGAGTGGACTTCTTAATCGACCAAGGCATCAAGATCGACATGCAAAGCAAGACGATGCGATATAAGAACATGGATGTGCCACTTAATTTCGGCTACGAGAGAGACTACAGCAGTAAACGAGTGCTGGTGGAAGAGAGTCAGCAAATACCACTAAAATCAGAAGCAGTCATCTGGCTAAAGGTTGATGGAGATTGTGGGACAAACAAATTGTGGGTTGTCGAAGCAGCAAACAAATCAGCACCGAACGTACTTGTAGGAAAAACCCTGGCTATGACAAAACAAGATGGACGTATTCCGGTAAGATTACTCAATGAGTTCAAGTCACCACTCAAACTGACCAAAGGAGCTATATTGGGAAGATGCCAAGAGGTTGAAGTAGTTATTAACTGTGAACAGATCCGGGAACACGTTTGAACTAGTAATACTGATCTTTCAAATGAGATCACGGCATGGACGGAGGGGGTAGAGCAAGATTATCAGAGTAAGGCAAAACAACTACTCCTAAAATACGCGAACATATTTGACCAAGATGGCTCCAAACCAGGCCGCACCAACGTTGTGAAACATCAAATTGACACTGGAGATGCTAGGCCGATCCGTCAAGCTCCACGTAGTGTTCCACTGGCGAAGCGGAAGTCGTGAGTCAAATCATACAAGAAATGAGGGACAGCGGCGTCTTCGAACCATCAGCTAGTCCATGGAGCTCACGGGTAGTACTTGTAAAGAAGAAGGATGCAAAAATGAGGTTTTGCGTGGACTACCGGAAGTTGAATGACGTTACGAAAAAGGATAGCTACCCATTGCCAAGAATTGACGACACTCTGGACTCGCTATCTGGTACGAAATAGTTTTCCACACTGGACTTGAAAAGCGGCTACTGGCAAGTGAAAGGAAAGGAGGAAGACAAAGAGAAAACAGCCTTCAGTGTCGGTGATGGCCTTTGGCAATTTACAGTGATGCCTTTTGGACTATGTAATGCACCAGCTACTTTTGAAAGACTCGTGGATCAGGTACTGAAAGGACTACATTGGAAAACATAGTTAGTGTACCTAGACGACATCATCGTATTGGGAAAGAACTTCGAAGAACATCTGAAGAACTTGGAGGAGGTTTTCCAAAGAATAGCTGGTGCTGGTCTGAAACTTAGTCCCAAAAAATGTTCTCTGTTCAAGAAGCAAGTTAGTTACTTGGGTCATAAAGTAACGACGGAGGGCATCTACACCGCGAATGAAAAGATAGAAGCAGTGAGGGATTGGCCAAGACCACAGAATCTGCATGAATAAAAAATAAAGCTTTCCAAACATTGAAAGAACGTTTGTGCACTGCCCCAATGTTGGCATATCCGATTCCAGGAGCAACGGTTATTCTAGATACAGATGCGAGCTGATATGCTATAGGAGGCGTTTTGTCACAACTTGTTGATGGACAGGAGAAGGTAGTTGAATATTACAGCCATTCAATTGGAAAACCAGAAAGGAACTACTGCGTTACACGGAGAGAGCTGTTGGCATTGGTAGAGAATGCCGATACAATGTCACGAAGACCATTTAGTTTGGAATGCAAGCACTGTTCAAAGGCCGAGGCTAAAGAAGACATTATAGATGTCCGGCTAATGACTATAACGTGTGCGGATGAGTGGGACAAGGAACAACTAAGGAAGTGTCAGCCAGAAGATACAGATCTGTCACATGTTATACAAGGGCTCGAATGAAACAAAAGACCAAATAGAGAGATGTCAGCAGACAGTCCTATTGCGAAGTCATATTGGGCACAGTGGAACAGTTTAGAATTGATATCCGGTTCGTTGCATCGAGTATGGGAGAGTGAGGATGGTCAATGCCGGAAGAAACTGATAGCTGTTCCCAGAAAAATGATTCCTGACATGCTCAGCGAGCTGCATAATGGTCCAAGCGTCATCTTGGAATCACGAAGACGCTCGAGAAAATTAAACACAGATTCTATTGGGTTGGTTGCCGTCAGTCGGTCACCGAGTGGATTGCCAACTGCGAGGTTTGCAGCACAGTGAAAGGGACCAAAACCCGAAGTCATGGCTAGATGAAGCAGTATATTTCCGGTGCACCATTTGAAAGGATCGCCATGGATGTCGCAGATCCATTTCCTACTAGCAACCACGGAAACAAATACGTACTGGTGGTTATGGATTATTTCAGTAAATGGCCAATCCCAAACCATGAAGCGGAAACAGTAGCAATGTATGGGGTACCAATGGAGTTACATTCTGACCAAGGCAGGAATTTTGAATCAGCTGTGTTCCAAGAAATGTGTAAGAAGTTGGGAATTCGAAAAACACGGATAACTGCATTGCATCCTCAGTCCGATGGTATGGTGGGACGTTTCAATAGAACCCTGGGGGAGCATTTAAGGAAAGTAGTAGACAAGTACCACAAGGAGTGGGACACACATATATCATTATTCTTGATGGCTTACCGATCGGCAGTGCATGAGACAACGGGCCAAACTCCCGCAAAGGTAATTTTTGGCAATGGCCTTCGACTGCCAGCTGATTTGAAGTTTGGGATAGATGCCGATGCGGAGAGAAATGTCAAGAAATCCACTGGTGTCTTGGAAGAAGAGCTGAGAGATACGCGATCTTGTAAGGCAACGAACAAAGATTATGAGGGACAAGATGAAAGCCAGATACGATAAAGCAATTAATTCGGAAGGTTTTCAGGAAGGAGATTTGGTGCTGTTATACAACCCACAACGAAAAAAAAGGTTTGTCCCCGAAATTGCAATGTAACTGGGAAGGCCCATACAAAGTTGTAAAACGGATCAACGATGTAGTGTACCGCATACGAACCATTGGCAAACCACGAACCAAAATGAAAGTGGTTCATTTGGAAAGGCTGGCAGCGTTTAGATCGAGAGATTTGTCTGATCGGGACGATCAGACATAGGTGGAGGGCAGTGTGACGAATATTAGCAACACTAAGGGATACTATCATCTCTAAGCCGACACTAAGCAATTACTTGTATGCACATAAACAAATCAATCATTATGTCTACACATATGTCCATACAAGCAGCGGAGAGAAACGCACAAACACATGCATATATCTGAGATACTCCCAAAAGTACGCAATCATCGGTGGATGTATCATTCACATATACACGCGCATATGGCTATGTGAGAAGCTATAATCTTGCATCTGTAGTTATAGCTGAGAAATTAATAGCTGGTAAACAAGTAGTAAATTCTAAAAACAGAAAAGCCTAGAAATATGCAAACGAGGAAACCGAAGAGTATAAAAGCAGCACCAGCTGAGGCACGACCAATCACTTTGATTTAAGCAAGCTATCAGTTGCGAAGTATAAGTGTTATTGTACTTTCAAGTAGTCTAATAAAGACCATTTTTGCATTATTCAATATTGGAGTTATTTATTCAACAGTCTAGTGATTCGAACGTTAGCAGAAGATTTGGAATAAGCGGAATTTCCCTAAATTCTTTACAATATGTTAATATCGGACTTTGCGAGTACTTGATACTCACGCCTTTTTTGTTTATTTAATCTTGATTACAATTCGTCCGAAAAAGTCATTAGCCTATCTGGCCACGTTCAGCTTTTATTGAAGTTTTCCTAAAACCAATACCCATATCTAGCCATAAAAAAAAATTTTTTTGAATTGACTTGGGCCCGGTTTTTCAGTACAAGTTCAACTCAGTATGTCGGTTAAACTAAGCTTAAACTTATTCTGCAGTTTTTCAGTCCACTTTAACTGAAATTAAGCTGAGCTTGAGCGGCCGATCTGGCCGAGTTATACTCTAGTTAACCTATAGGTGATTTGCGTTCGTTCGAAATGGCGTCGAATATACCCAACAAGCATTTGGGCTTGAGTACCATTAGAGCTCATGTTGATAACTAGGCATACTTCTAAAATCTCAAGAGATATTTCGAAACAGTGGCTCAAGTCGAGAATCATAGCGTATTCAGCAAAAAATGCTATTACTAAAATTGCTAAAAGTGCTTCTCTAACTGAACTCAAATGTAAGATTCCATATTACAGTCTTTTCTCGAAACTAAAATTAAATATATATAATTTAAAAAATAAATAAATGTGAGGCGCGATTACCTCCGAAGAGATTGTAGGCCGAGCTTCTCTTGCAATTTGCGTCGTGCTCCTTTTAATTTTTGCTACAAAATGGCGGGACGGGACTTACTTCTTTTATTCCGACTCCAAACAACATCTGCAAGCCAGATGAGTTTTCACTGAGTGCTTTTGATGGCAGAAATACACTCGGAGTGCTTGCCAAACACTGCCGAGGGACGACCCCGCTTAGAAAAATTTTCTACCTTGGAGATTTTTTTTCAACTCCACCTCAACTCGATATGCAATGTAGGATAGCAACTGTAGAAATGTGTTGAATATTCATTTGAGAACTGTACATTTCTCAAAATCTCTCTAAATTAGGATAATAATTGGAAAATATTAATGACGTTGGAGATCAACTCCAAAAATATTAATTTTACGAAATTGCTCAAAGGTTGGATAGTGATTGGAGAATGAAGTTGAATATCAACTCGAGAACTATCTGGTTTAATAATAATTAAATAATGATGTTGGATATCACTTCCGGAACTAGATATATATTTCGCTGAAGATCTTTTTTCCATGTTTGTTGGGTAAACAAAATCCAGCTGTTGCCGTATCTAGATAATAAAAGCCAATGTTGGCGCACAAAAAAGCCAACCCCAAGGGCTGCCTTAAACTGTGACTGAAAAACTGCTCAGTAGTTTAACTGGAGTTTAATTTGACTAGAGTTTAAGCAAACTTAGTTTAAGCTTAGCTTAACCAACTACTGAAAAACCGGACCTTAGTCATTCGTACATAAATTACTACATTTTAGTATTTGCCACAGTGCAAAAGTGAAAATCAAAAGTAAAACAGAAACATAGAAAAGCCCAATTCCGTGGCTATTACAGGTTGTTGAAATTTTTCTTTTTTCTTTTCTGAAGTTCTCATAAGGGGGCACATTTTCAATTTTTTTTTACTCCAAACAGTGTGATACGCTTTATTGTGTCATGCGAATCCGTCTGTTAATGACTTAGCTTGAGCAAAAATTTAGATACATATCCTTACCACAGGTGGTACACGAGCTGATCTGAATCCAGTTTAGATTGATATTGAGAATGGGCGAAATCCAACGATAACCACGCCCACTTTTCCGAAAAATTGATAAAACTGGTATAATTCCTCAACAAATACCTAAATTCACGACTGACTTTATGACGCAAAATATCAAATTACTAAAAATTAAAAAAAAAAATCTAAGTTTTGTAAACCGACCATCAAAAGCCGTTCAAGGTGTTATGCTGAAATTTGTTATGGGCGTTCTCCATACTCTTTATATACAGACCTTAAGATGATGAATTCATTTATTGAGTTGAAAAAATTAAAAAACAGTTTTTAAATTTTTCGATTCTATACACATTTGAGTAGCTATTCCTCAAATTTCATGAGGTTCTGTCGTGTCTCTTATATTCGAAACCATGATTCAATCACAAGAGGTTTGCTCGGCTGACATATTTTTTGACAACTGCAGCCATTTTGCTCCCAAATTGAGTTGACATCCGTTAACTGTGTTGTTTCTTGGCGATTTTTCGAAAAATATTAGTAGTAGAAATAGCAAGCAATTAGTTTACAAATACCCGATAAGTACTACGCTGCATAATTCCTTAGACATTTTTTTTTAATTTTATGATGAATTTATTAACCATGCCATGGTCTATTAGTGTGGAACATAGGTAATTTAATGAAAAGTGAGGACACCAACGAATCGTGTACTTTCGTCAACCTATGAATATACGAAACCTAAACCAATTTAAAATTCATCGTTCAATGTCAAAAACTCGACCAGTAAATCGATTCACGTAAAAATGTAATTAGTAAATAATGGAGATGCCATAACGAAATGTACTCATTGAGCGAGTTAACTTATTCATTCCGTATATTCGGAACATTCGTCTGAATTTAAGAATTTGTTGAGTCGTTTTACATTTGGAATATTATGTATATATTTATTTGGAATATTCGGACCTCGTGAGGTAGTATTAAACGAACGTGTTCCGAATATTCTAAATTAACGGTTTATCCGGAACACTTCCATGAATACTTAAATGAAAAAGGGCTTTCCGAAATTTCAGAATAAAAAGGTAAATACTCCCTGTGTAGCAGGACCGCACAAAATCAAGGCCGGAATATAAAGTTCTAAGTCAATAAGTAAATTTTCTTTCATTTTTTTGTTTTTGTCGGTTCATTGCGGCTGCTGAGTAGAGTATGACCCCATGCCGGCTGCCAATTCGAAATCGCCCTATCTCAAAATTATTTTAAAAAATTTCCCATTTCAGGATTTTCACAAAAACGCTCTATATTATAATTAGTTTGAAGAACGCCTTATCTCAGAATAATTTTCCTTAACTTCCTCTTATGTCAAAATGCATTGACCTTATGCTCAGCTAGGGAGTTTTTGAAATAAATTTTGAGATAGTGTATATTTGAATAAAACTCTGACGTACGGCATCCTTCAAACAAATTCTGAAAGAATGACCAAACCAACAAAACTCTATATCAATTCACGAAATATTTAGTAGGAAATGAATTATTTACCCAAAAACTTGTTGGCATTTACACATTTATTATCACTACTAAAGGTATTTTTCTACTAAAATTTACGCTGAGGGGGATTGAATTATTCTCCTTTTACCTTACTTCGTAAAAGCAACCCGTCCAGATTTTTAAACTTAGGAGTGGCAAAGCTCTGTCATCATTGGAGAACAAACCTGTGGTAATTGAATCGTGATTCGAAACAACTTTGAACTCGATTCACTCAAAAAAAAATATGATTGACATATGTATTTTTGTTTTTGTATTCAATAATCGATTGAACCTAAATTTTTAACTATTGGAAGGTTAAACCATTCCATAATGTAATGATAGAAGGTGGCGGAAGACTTGACAGCTCTCATATCGAACGCCCTTAGCTCCAGTGAGCTCCAGGTTGTATTTTGGAAGTACACGAGAAAGAGGGCATAAAAGAAGGGCCCTCTTTAAAATGGTACTCAAATTCATACTTTTTCAATAATGAGAGAATACAGAACGGAGTGTATGTAACTTGAATTTAATGCAATTTTATGATAAATCATGAAATGAAGTATGCTTTATTCTCTTTTGAAACGTTTGCAGCTTATCAATTTCCTTTGAGCGCATCAATTTTACTGGTAATACTCAAGGACAGGGGTCGATGTGATTATGGATCCTGTCTCCCGATATTTTTGGACGTATAAGATATATTGTATTTCGCCTACCCTCGAGTTCGACGCACAGGCCAACTGTAGGCAGGGAGTTCGAAGTTAATGGGAGCATTGGTCACCGATCCACACATCTAGCTTTTGCTGACAGTAAAGATATCAAGCGAGCTGCTACAATGGCGGCCTCCGTGGTGTGGTGGTAGCTTACCCCGCCTACCACACCGGAGATCCGGGGAGAAGTTTGGAAACAAGTTTTTTCAATTAGAAAAAGGTTGTGCTAAACGGGGTCGCTCCTCGGCAGTGAATTAGCAAATACTCCGAGTGTATTTCTGCAATGGAAAGCTTCTCAGTGAAAACTCAACTGCCTTGCAGCTGCTGTTCGGAGTCGACATAGAAAAAAAAATTGAAGGTGTCGTCCTGCCTATTTGTAGGAAAAATTAAATAGGAGTACAACGCAAATTAGAGGAGAAGCCTTGTTATAACTAACACTACGTCTACATTATATAGCGAAAGTTGTTGTTGTGTTATTCTTTGCAGGATGTAGTTCCGGTACATTTAGGTAACTAGTACCATTAAGGTATTAGCACGACCATCTCGGGGACGATTTGATATGAGCAAGTTGATCTTTATAGGTCATACCACGTCCAAAAGTAGAAAAGCTTCAGATCGTCATTCACCTGGGCCACCATGGGCGGCTGACTTATAGATCAATCGGATCACTATACAAAGGTATAATGTACTGGGCGTGGGGCCCGCCACATAAAAGAACATTAAAATAACAACAAAAGAAAAGCTACTTGGCTTAGAGAGGGCGTGTAATATCCTATGAGAGAATCAAATAAGCATATCTCACGCATATATTTGTGCATGTGTGATAACCAACTTCGGCTGATGACTACATGTGTTTGTGAGTATCTCTTCGTTGCCTTGTATGTATGTGTGTAAATGATGATTGATTTATTTACGTACATACGAGTGGCTGCTTAGTATCAGCTTAGTGATGCTAATATTCGTCACACTGCTCTCCACCTAAGTCTGATCGTCCCGATCAGACAAATCTCTCGATCCAACCGCTGCTAGCCTCTCCAAATGAACCACCTTTCTATTTCGTGGTTTCCCAATTGGTTGTATGCGGTAGATGACATCATTGATTCGCTTCACAACTTTGTATGGACCTTCCCAACTGCACCGAAATTTGGATGGCACACCTTTCCGTCGGTGAGGGTTGTATAACAGAAACCCTCCGAATTGTTGTTCTTGTCGTACCTGGGCTACTTCGAAGAGCTTGAGCTTGACAGATTGGCTTTACATAATCAGTATCGTTCTGACGCTTCACAACAGTAGTGCGCCCTGGCTTGAAACCTCTTTGCATTCTTTCTGCGAAATTCTTTCCTTCATTTTAGTTCGTCTATTTCGGTTTGATCAATGCAAGTGTTCTTTCCGCAGGTACCTTCGTATTGATTTGCGTGTTCCATTCGTTCCACTAATCTTTGCCCGACATTCTGGCTTTGACTTTCGTGGTCTTTGTCGAGTCTCCTCCACCAGCACTCGCTTACTGCTCAACCCTTTCTCCAAACTGAAGTTAAGTGGCACATTCTTGTTCTTATAACGCATAACCCTTCTCTGCATATCGATCCTGATATCATGGTCAACTAAGAAGTCCACTCCCAATATGACTTCATCAACGATCTCCGCCACAACGAATTTGTGTAGAACCGTGACCTTTCCAATTAAGACTTCACATATCATTAGTAAAGTGGCATTTCATGCCACTTATTTTTGGGTTTGCAGCCCCACGCTCACACACCAACAACAAACAAACACAGCTAATGTTAATGTTTTTAACTTTTATTTAATTTTTATTTTTAATTGTTCAATAAATGTTTTTAATTGTTTTATTTATGTTTGTTTTATACACTTAACACTTCTTAGTTTTAACGTGTCGTCTTCAATCGTGTGTAAAATTAATTGAATAAATATGTATCTCTTGTGCAAGCTGCTCACGCGCCGGGTTGCATTTTCGACATCAGCTGATGTGTTGAGTTTGACCGTAGGGTGCCATTACACACTTCTCCCTGGACTTGGTTATACTCGCCAGTGACCGTACGCAACCTTGCTCCAGGTAATCATCGGATTATGGAATGAAATGCGCCCGTATCTACAGTCAGTACACGCTCCTTGCCATCCACATTTCCTCTGACGGTAAGGCTGCTCGATTTTCTTCTGATTTGTATACAGAGATACGTGACATTCCACAGCTGGAGCTAGCTCTCGATCTTTATATTTGACTCGCTCTTGCTCATCTCCTCCAGCTTTGTTCTTAAGACCACCCATGCTGTTGAAATCACTAGGATCAAGATCGCAATGACGTGCAATGTGACGTGGCTTCCCGCATTTGAAGCATTTGATAACTCTTTCACTCCGCTTTTGCGATCCTTTCAGTGCCTCCAATATTGTGTTCACCCAGTCTGGCCTTTCTACCTCCACACGGCGTGCTTTGAAAGCTGGCTTACACAGAAGCGATGCTGTTTCCTGAATCAGATCATGTGATACCGTTTCTGTGAATGTAGGTTTGGGTTTGCGTATGTCGCTCGCTTCGTTTCGATATCCCGTATTCCATTAATAAAGCCCTGGATTTTTACCCTTTCGGTGTATTCCACGGGTACGTCCGCATTCGCTAAATGTGCGAGCCTTTTAACATCCTTTCAACAAACTCTTGCAATGTTTCACCAGGCCTCTGGAAGCGATTCAGTAACTCCATTTGGTATATCTGTCTCCTATGCTCGGTTCAGTATCGCCTCTCTAGTGCGCCCATCAATGCTTCATATCTGTTCCGTTCGTACTCTGGAATCGTCTGTTGGATTTCAGCTGCAGGCCCTTTCAATGCCACGAACAGTGCAGCAACTTTGTCATCCGCATTCCAGTTTTTCACTGCTGACGTCTTCTCAAATTGCAGCTTAAAGACCTGAAAAGGAACAGAATTGTCAAAGGATGGTGTCTTTACCTTTGGATTACTCGCTGACACTGCTGGGCGATTTAGTTGAAACTCCTGTATACGACCTCTCTTATGTTTCAATCTCGGCATCGATTTTGTCCTCGAGTTGTAAAATTTGTATATCCTACGCCTTCGAGGAAATACGTCCTTCTTGCTCTTCCAGTTGAGCAGAGATCTGCGATGATATCTGTGCTGAAATTTGCGCCGACATTTCGGATATTCGTGCCTCTTGTGCTTCAATCTTGGATGTAATCTGTGTCGACATTACTGAAATACGCGTTTCTTGTGCTTCAATCTTGGATGCTATACGGTTCTCCTGCTATTCTAGTTGGGATGCTATACTTGTCTTCTGGTCCTCCAGTTGAGATGACATTTGCGACATTTCTGAAATGCGTGCCTCCTGTGCTTCCATCTTGGATGTTATACGTGTCTCCTGTGATTCCAGTTGAGATGCCACTGCCGATTTTTGAGCAGATATTGCAGCCAATATCATGTTCAAGTCTGTGCTCGTAACTATCTGTGATGTTTCGTTTTCTCTTCCATTTTTGTTGTTCTCTCGTCCCCATCACTATGAAAGACATACTCGTCCACATTAATTCCTTGCGACTCCATTACCTCTCGTAGCCGTGCTTGAAGTTCGATCTTATTGCCGGTTGTATTCAATCCACGGTTCTCCAACTCCTTCAGTTGCTGGATCTTCAATTGACCCAACTTTCCCATGTTCAAGTTGTATTCGCAATATTCGGAATTTATTCAACGATTCCTCTTCTGACACCAATTGTAACGACTTTAAAGATATTCCGCTTATTTGCAACCTTCTGCTTACGTTCGTATCGCTAAATTGTTGAATAAAACACTCCAATATTCTGTATTACAAAATGGTCTTTCTTAGACTACATTGAAAGTACTTCACAACTAATTGCTTGTTTAAATCAAACTGAATAGTCATGCCTCAGCTTGCGCTGCTTTTATACTCTCTGTCGCTTCATTCGCATATTTCTACTAAAGTCTAGACGTTTCGCCTTCTGCTGTATCTCCTGCTTAGGAATTGAGCTACGTATATGCGTGTGGATTACTTTGCATATAGCACAAAGGATTAAATTTAAAACCACCTAATTAATCGCAAAAATGCAGACGGTTTTTACGAATATATATATGATTAGAAGACCCGGCAGACGTTGTCCTGCCCTAAATTTGGCCTATATGCATACATTTTAATAAGGTTTTTCCGTCTGACTCTGCCCTCCCCCCTCTTCACTTTTTCCTTATCCTTTTATTCACTCCTCCCTCCGTCTTTTTCGCTTCATCTATCTCAATCTTCATTTCATTCTATCTCTTTCTCAATCTACTTCTTCTCTCTTTTCTCTTGTCTCAATTTCTTCTCATTCTTCTGCATCCCTTATTGCCTGTCCCAGAGGGTGGTATGTATTTTATTCCAGTCCCACTCCGAGTCTCAGTCCCAGTCCTAGTCCTAATCCCAGTCCCAGCCCGTCTCTGGATAATATATTACTCTATACTAAAGCACTCATCAACAGCTTTCATTTCATATCCATATTGTATAAACACTGTCTAGGCATTCACTGGCCCACGTTGTGGCCTATATCTCGAGACCCTAGTCACCCAGGGGTATGAAAATTGCTGTAAAGTGGCATTTCGATGCCACTTATTTTTGGGCTTGCAGCCCCCAGCGCACACACACTCACAAACAATAAAAACTATTTTTTGTTTTCTTTCGATTTAGTTAGTTTTATTTAAATTTCTTTCTATTTGTCTTTTCTTTATTTTTAATTTATTTAAATGTCCATTATTTTATTTCTCTTGTTACACTTTTGGTATCTCATTTCTTAACGCGCGTTTTAGGTTGTGCGTTCACCGGCTCAATTCTAACTGAAGCTAAACTTAACTGCGCTTTCAGCAGCAACCATCTCGGTATGCATTTTTGCGCATAACGGGAAAATTGTATGATGGGATGGCGTGATAGATTCGAGTAACGGGAGATTCAACCAATGGGGTTGAATCTCCGCGTCATTGCACTCTAACATTTTAAGTGATGCCAAGTGTTAATATGAGCGTTGCATCTTTTTATTTATTAGAGGGGGAGTTGCCAGATTTAAATGCAGTGACCCAATTTGACAATACATTGCCCTCTACTAAAGCACTCATCAACAGCTTTCATTTGTTATCCATATTCTATAAACACATTCTAGGGGTACTCGGGTCCACGTTTCGGCCTATATCTCGAGACCCTGTACGTCGATCGCAACCAAACCTATGTAGTAACCACCGCGTGAGGTTTACGCAACTTGTGTGAAAGTTTGAACAAAATCGACCGACGCATCTCTTCAAACACCGACGACAAACTAACACACATTTTACCCTTTCTTTTTGTATGTATAGATTTTTATTTTTCACTCTTCACTATAATATTAAAACGAAATGCAGATTTTCGTTGCTTTTAAAATTCGGCTTCAAAATTGCACATGGAACAACTAAAGACTCTCCTGAATTAAAAAAAAATGTCATAGTACCTCTAAATCGCGGGCCCCTCAGAAACCCGCCACCCTCTCGGCGAGATATAACCTATCCTATATTTCAAGTTAGATCAAACTACACACGGTTCAGTAGTTTAGGAGTCCATTGGCCCCAAACACAGTGACATGTGATTTTTATTTATTAAGATATACAACTGCCTTTTGTTTCAGAGATATGGCAACGCTGGTTTCGTAATTAATTTCAGTGTTTCTCTATAATTTGAGGGATCTTCCGGAACATTTTTAGGGGTTTCCGGTATTACATTAAGGTATTATTTTAAACCGTTTTAAAACTATTTCGGAAGAGTTAAGTTCCGACAATCTACGAAAAGTGAACCCTAAATGACCTCAGGATAATCTTGAAATATGTACCAAGATCATCAGGAAATGGCCTGGCAATGACCACGGAGAGCCAGTGAAAGAAGTCTAACCATTTTTTTTATACTCAGCGTGCTTTGTACACAGAGTATATTAACTTTGATTGGATAACGGTTGGTTGCACAGGTATAAAGGAATCGAGATAGATATAGACTTCCATATATCAAAATCATCAATATCGAAAAAAAATTTGATCATATGTATTTAATTAGCGAGCTTTGCTGATATTGCTTTATACAATGGTTTTTGTAATTGATATTAGAGAAAAATTGTAAAGGCAACTCTTAGAGACCAATTGTACAGCGAACAACGGAACATTCATATGGCGTAGCAGCTAAAGGCTTGCACTGATATGAATGTTGGAGACTCGAGTTCAACGCTCAGCTCCCGAAAAGCTAGCTGATGAAGAAGTGAAATTCAGAAACATGTCCTAGTAACCATCGCCGTTTGTAAACTTACAATTTTTCTCTAATATCAATTACAAAAACCATTGTATAAAGCAATATGAGCAAAGCTCGCTAATTAAATACATATGATCATGTTGATATAATAGTAACAGCGGAAGTATTAAAAAAACAAATACTGTAAAAATCCGAACAAATGTTACTAAGCTTTCAAAAGCGCGCCTAAAAATCATATCCACACCATTAGGAATAAACTACATGCAGAGTGTATGTGCCTGCATGGTGATCAAAAGGAATATAAACAAAAAGGCAACTCTTAGAGACCAATTGTACAGCGAACAACGGAACATTCATATGGCGTAGCAGCTAAAGGCTTGCACTGATATGAATGTTGGAGACTCGAGTTCAAGGCTCAGCTCCCGAAAAGCTAGCTGATGAAGAAGTGAAATTCAGAAATTTGTCCTAGTAACCATCGCCGTTTGTAAACTTACAATTTTTCTCTAATATCAATTAAAAAAAATTTGATTGAGCGATGTCCGTCCGTCTGTCCGTTAACACGATAACTTGAGTAAATATTGAGATATCTTCACCAAATTTGTTACACGAACTTATCTGGACCCAGAATAGATTGGTATTGAAAATGAGCGAAATCGGTTGATAACCACGCTCACTTTTTATATATAACATTTCGGAAAACACAAAAAACTTGATTATTTAGTAAATAATACACCTAGAATGTTGAAATTTGACATGTGGACTAGAGTCCTTGCATGAATGCATTCACACGTGAATGTACAATGAGACATACTGATACTGTCTCAGAATCCATTGTACTTCACGCCAATGAGTTTGTATTGTATGAGTGATGGTATGCAAAGAGAAGTTGTATGTACCCGCATTTTGTCTGCGTTGTACATGCGCCCATTCATATCATTACCAAAGAAATTCATACATACACATGTCTCATCGAGAAGCACAATGAGATAAACGTTGTACAAGTTGTACCAATGAATACACTATGAGTACTAGGTACCTATATACTTGTTTTCGTTCTAAAACGATGTGTGCATTTATGAAAAGTTAAATGTTTGCGTTGAAACTATGAACAACGTAACAAAAAATATGGGTATTTTTAAGTGGCGAATACAAAATTTTTAATAAGAAAGAAAAATACTAAATATCTTTTCTTAAGAGCTAATAAACGTTTACAAATCAGCCATGCTGGAGAAATTTGCAATGTTTCCCGCCTTTCATATAAAAATTTCAAAATTAACAAAACTTTAAAATATATATTGCGCCGTTATCCCTAATCACCATCAACTTGTATGATGTATGTATAGAATTATTCTAGGTTGAAAGTCATTGATTAGTTGGTAAAACGTTATTTCCCTAAAATTAATACACATGCATATATACATAAAACTATTTTCATTAGACAATGAAAATCCGCGACACAAAACAATGGTAGGCATTCTCAATTTATGTGGGGCTTTCCCATAATTAACGATCCTGGAACATGTATGTTGTGCATCATGCACTTGTATGATGATAGACATTTGCCTGCCTGAAGGCCATTGATTATGGCCTTAAAAATGGGGTAGGATATATTTATGTGTATACATATTACATTGTAGAAAAATTTCATTATCTATTTCTTTAACTATTTATATAATTAAACGCACTTCAGTGTATATAGAATACACGTACATACGCTTTGAAAAAAAACGTGGAATAGAACTATATAAATAGAAAAATTAACTGAAGAAAGATCATACCAATGTATAACTACATTGAAGTTTCACCAACTGAACCACAATACTTTTTCTGAAGGCTTTTAATATTTAAAAAAATAAAAAAAAAAATAAATGTAAGGCCGATAACCTTCGAAGAGATCTAAGACCGAGCTTCTCTTCCAATTTGCGTCGTGCTCCTCTTTATTTTCTCTACAAATTGGCCGGACTGGACCTACATGTATTATGCCGACTCCGAACGGCATCTGCAAGGCAGATGAGTTTTCACTGAGAGCTTTTTATGGCAGAAATACACTCGGAGCGCTTACCAAACACTGCCGAGGGGCTTAGAAAAATTCTCTCCTAATTGAAAAACCTTATTTCTAAAATGTTGATGTTGCTTTGCTGGGTGTTAACCCAGGGCATACGGCGTGGTAGGCGGAGCACGCTACCATCACCATGGTGGCCGCCAGTGCACAAATATATACATATATTATGGACCAATTAACATCAGCCAATTCACCGATGTCCGTAAAAAATCGCCAATTTGCCGAAATAAAAGAAAAAATAGTCAAGGGAGACGATAAAATCATTTTAACTGCCGGAAAGAGCAAAGTTTGGAATGTTTTCGGCAAAGCAAATATTGGCGGCAGCTTTTTGGACAAGTAGTAGCTTGCAAAGACTGCAGTAGCGTTTTAACCTTTACAAAGATCACATCGAATTTAGTCAAACACAAGTGTTACAAAACTTTTACAGATCGAGTTGACAATAGGCGCCGAATAGATGTTGATGACGAAACAAGAAAGGACGTTGTGCGATCTGTTACAGGATGGGTTGTAAAAAATTGCCGATCGTTTCAAATTGTCGAGGATGAAGGCCTGCAGGAATACATAGAGCTAATATTGTCAATAGGAGCCAAGTATGGTCCAAATGTAGACGTTGAAAAATTGCTACCAAACCCTACCACTGTATCCAGAAACATAGACAAGCTCTACAAAATTTCCTACGATGAAATAGGAAAAGAACTAAAGAAACTAAGTGGCGGATTTCTTGGACTCACTTCGGATATATGGACAGACACTTTCAAAGCATTCCTACTTATCACTAACGGTGCACTTTATTACAAATGCAAAATTAGTCACAAAACTGCTTGCTTTTAAGTCCATTGACCCCGAGCCCTGTACCAGTAAGAATTGCCTATTTCAACATCCTGCTGAATACCCTGATTGTTTTTTCACGAACTTTTTCACAATAGATCAAAGAATTCTGCAAAAAGTGACGGAAGCTTTGGACGAATTTGATTGCTCCTTGGATAAAGCCATTATTGTTACGGATAGAGGAACTAACATGAAAGCCGCTTTCCAACATCACAACCACATATTACCCATTTATTGCACAACATCGTGGAAAAATCTCTTAACGAGTCAGCCGATATTAGCGAAATGAAATATCACATATCGTCAGGTATTTCAAGAAATCTGGAGCCAATGCACAATTGACAACAACCCTTAATAGCATTTCTCCGACAAGATGGAACTACATGCTACAGTATCTCAAAAATAACTGGGTTGACGTTGGAAATATTTTGGAGGAAAATCGTCAACTCAGATGTATTAGTGGAATAAGCTTAAATGCCATAACAGATACCCTTAAAGTGCTGGCTAAATTTGAGGAAACATCAAAAGATTTGGAAGGCGATAGCTATCCAACCTTACATTTAGTAATAGTACATGTTTGCTACTTAATGCGGCATTGTGAATCAACCAACGATGAGTCAGAATGCATACAAGATTTGAAGCTACGGCTGCGTACATTGCTTAAGGACACTTTACTTAGTAATTTAACAATGATTCATAAAATAGCTCTATTTCTGTTCCCACCCACTAACAATCTCTCCCAGTTTACTGCTGCTGAGAAAAATGAAGTCAAAGAACATTGTAAAACTTTGCTTGAAAGGCTAATAAATGAAGACAGTTTGATAAACAATGAAAACTCTCAGCAGAATTCTCTTTCAAACAAAAATAATGCCTATTTTCCGGATTTCTCCAGCCTCAAAAGATACCTATTAGTATTGACCGAGTACAAGAAGAATTGATGCTATATGAAAATATTTCTGAGGTCATGCACAACGATTTTGACGTTCTAAAGTGGTGGGAGTTTAATAAACTTAAATATCCTCTGTCATTCCAGCTAAGCCGAAAAATATTTGCTACTCCTGCTAGTAGTGCCCCTTCAGAAAGAGTATTTTCAAGCGCCAAGCAATTACTTTCAGATAAGCGTAGTTCCCTAGGGTTTAACCCGACATGTGTTGAAAAAATTATGTTTTTACATATCAATATGAAAAATATTTAGAACATATATAAAAAAAAAACTTGCTTGCTTAAATAGTATAAGTTAAAGCTACTTAGTTAAAGAGATATTAATATCTAACATAAGAAAACGCATTAATATGAAAAATAAATAAAATCCTTAAATGGCACATTTACGCACTTTATTTTGTTATAATCAGGGCTGTCATGGAATCCAATTGTTGTCGGAATCGGATTTAAAAACGACAAAAAAATTACTTTGGTGTCATGAAATCCAATGTTATCGGTTTAATGTTCGAATTGGAATTAGTGTCGGTTTTAGGTGTCACAGAATCCGATAATATAGATTTTGCTATCGGAAACAATCCAATCAGTTAAATGCTGTTGGATTTCATTTTTTCATAGTTGTATTTCTGTTGCAGTTAAGTATTTTCTAAAAATGTAAGTAAATACAGGTTTATTTTATAAAAATAAATGTAAATTTATATATATTTTCATTCTTAAAAGGGGAAAACATAAAAATTCTATGCAAAACAGTATTTTGACTGAATTTATGGAGAAACATCCAGATATTGCGAAGGGCTTCACGAAGCACATCATCTAAATTTGTTGACACCGTGTCCTACCTACACTCATGCTAGAATCCTTGATAACTGATCTTTGATAGCGTCCTTCAGCTAAAAATCGTAACGTTCCTGCTAGTTGCAGCACTGGCAGAACTTTCGAGCGAGTTAAGCGTCCTTCAATGGTGTCCAATACCATTCGGAAAGCCTCTTTGTTTATGCGATAGTATGGAATGTAACTGCAAATACACTATAAATATTTAGAAACCCACATTAAGAGATATTTTTATTTACGCTGTCTCGGGAAATTCAAACGGAATGCTGCGATCTCAAAATTTTCCTTTTGACCTTCTTGCAATTTTCTTCTTCGAATAATATTAATGCTACAACTGTTGATGCCATTTTGGTGTCAATAAATTTGTTTACTTCTGTTTAAATGCACAAAATAAGAATTTTATAAAATTTTGCCAAAAAATTATCATCAAAATTGCCGGTGCACAGCAAAACAGCTGATTCGAACATCGGTTTTATTTACATTCGAAAAGAGCAAAACCAATACGGTTTTATGACACCAATTTAAATCAATATTGGTTTGTAATTCCGACAAAACGCAAAACCGACTTGGATTCCATGACAGCCCTGAATAAATGGGTTTTACACGGGCAACTAGTGTACATTTTTATAATTCCTTAAAATTCACCAAACTGTAGTTGTATACACAAGTACACCTGCGATACATGTAGTACTACTGAATATACAAGAATATACTGAATATACAAGTTTTACTACACACATGCGTTGACGTCATTGGTTGTAGTTGTGCTGCATGAGACGAGACCGTGCAAGTACTTGCACCCCTATTCTGCATTTCGATTACGTTCCCGTTCTACGCTCCGCTTTAATCGAAGTTTGGTATTCTGCATTACGACGGAATCGTAAAGAGAAGAGGAAGAGCAAATGATTTTCGAAATCAGCTGTTGCTACGGAATGTGTGAACATTGGAACAAAATAAATTAAAGAAAATTTGTAAAAAACACTGAAAAACGTTTATATTTTATTATCCACGCCATTTTGTGCAAAAAAAAGCAATAGAATATATTGCCGCAGTGTTATATTTTTTTGAGTGAAGTGATTTCATAATTGTAAGTGTGTTTTTGTCGTTCTTTTGGCCAATTCCCTGCAGTGGCCACCAAGTTTTGTTAAAACGGATTCCTGCACGAATATAGTTGGCATTTTCTGAATTTTAAGGATGCTAATTTCATTGCACTGGCCTAAAATACTTTATAAAGGTTTATTTATTCTTTCCGCAAGGATTGTTTACGTTTTCTCTCACCTTCCTCTACGCCGGCAGCTTTCTTTGGCATATAACTGGACCCAACGAACAGACACAAATTATAGCTGTATAGTATACTGGAATTAATAGCCGCGGCATTATTTGTGGAGTTGGAAAGCAACGCATATGAAAATGGCCAGGCGAGAATGGAAAGGCAAATATTGCGAGATTTGTGTAATCCATTTCATATGAGTGACGAATTGTAAGAAATTGAACTTAAAAGTGGTAAAGTTAAATGACTTATTTTCTTATTTAGGTTCAAAAAAAAACTTTCGACTTAACAAGGATGCTTTCAAGTATGTGTTAGATACTTTTGCGGGGCAAATACATCCAAGGACTTTGACATCGACATGTTGTTTTTGACCTGGAAACATATAAAAAACAATCATCATCAAGCCTTCTACGTTTCTTAACAAGTTTTACTTACATTTTTGTTAAAATTCTGTTATAAATTAATAAAAAAATAAAAAGAAAATATTTTTCCGCCAACTAATTTGCAACTTAGAGAAACGGAACTACGATCGAAATGCAGAATACACAAAATCGAACGATTCGAAGTTGGATCGAAAGAGATCGGAACACAGAATACCAAAATTGCCAAATCGAAAAAATTCCAATCCAAGTCGAAATGCAGAATAGGGCTGTTGTATATTTTGCTACTCACAGCCTTTTGTACTCATACCCACAAGTTCTCATGCCAGTGAATTGAATGAGTGCTTGTACAAAATTTGTGTGAATGTATTCATAGGCATATTTTTGTGCATTCATGCAGGGGTCTAATGTGGACTGATATTGAGACTCTTGATAAACATTTTAAAATTTACTATAAGGAATTCTTTGGAGAAAAATTAACGAAATCGGTTAAGGACCACACCCACTTTTATATAAAAGATTTTTAAAAGGGTCGTGGACGAATAAAATAAGCTTTATATCAATGGTATTTTATTTCCCAAGTGGATTTATAACAATAAATAGGAAAAACTTCAAATTTAAAAAAATGGGCGTGGCACCGCCCCTTTTATGACTAAGCAATTTTCTATGTTTCGGGAGCCATAACTGGAAGAAAAATTAACGGATCGTAATAAAATTGGGTACACAAATTTTCCCTATTGGTCGGTTTAAAACCACGCAAACTTTTATATAAAAGATTTTTAAAAGGGTCGTGGACGAGCTTTGTATCAATAGAATTTTACTTTCTAAATGAATTATAACATTAAATTGGAAAACACTAAAATTTTTTAAAATGGGTGCGGCACCGCCCCATGACTACGCAATTTTCTATGTTTCGGGCGCCACAACTCTAAGAAAAAATACATGTCGTAACAAGATTTGGTACACATATTTTCCTTATAGCAGGAAATATTTCTAGTAAAAATGGACGGGATCGGTTAAGGACTAGGCCCACTTTTATATAAAAGATAATTTAAGGGTCGTAGACTAGAATAATAAGCTATAACTTAGCAAAAAATGGTTTTGAATCAATGATATTTCACTTATCAAGTTTTATTTTTAGAGGAAATGGGGAAATTTTTTTTAAAAGAAAAGTAATTTATCTGAAATGAAATGTACAATAGCTCACGCTGAGTATATAATGTTCGGTTACACCCGAACTTAGACACCTTTACTTGTTTTTTCTAAGAATTGGCGGGACGGGACCTACTTATTTTATGCCGATTCCGAAAGGCATCTGCAAGGCAGTGCTTTCCAAACACTGCCGAGGGGCGACCCCGCTTAGAAAAATGTTCTTTTAATTGAAAAAACTAAATTTTGATGTTGCTTTGCCTGGGGCATGAACCCAGTATCTTCGGTGTGGTAGGCTGAGCACGCTACCATTACACCACGGCAGACACTAGAGATTTTTCAAAAAACATGAAGTTATTCGTGATAGTTCCCTTTGTTGTGGTCTAACTTCAACCCCAGGGAGAGCTCTAGTTAACTTAAAAACATTATTTCCTTGACGAACAACTATATGTTAATATCGGACTTCGCGAGTACTTGGTACTCACGCCTCTTTTGTCTATTTAATCTTGGTTGCAAATCGTCCGAAAGACATTAGCCTATCTGGCCACGTTCAGCTTTTATTGACGTTTTCCTAAAACCAATACCCATATCCAGCCATATAAAAAAATAAAAATTTGAATAGACTTAGGCCCGGTTTTTCAGTACAAGTTCAACTCAGTATGTCGGTTAAACTACGCTTATTATTCTGCAGTTTTTGAGTCCACTTTAACTGAAATTTAAGCTGAGCTTAAGCGGCCGATCTGGCAGAGTTAATCTCTAGTTAACCTATAGGTGATTTGCGTTCGTTCGAAAGGCGTCGAATATACCCAACAAGCATTTGGGCTTGAGTACCATTAGAGCTCATGTTGATAACTAGGCATACTTCTAAAATCTCAAGAGATGTTTCGAAACAGTGGCTCAACTCGAGAATCATAGCGTACTCAGCAAAAAATTCTATTACTAAAATTTAATTCCCAACTTGTGGTTCTCTAACTGCACTCAAATGTAAGATTCCATATTACAGTGTTTTCTCGATACTAAAATGAATGAGCTTCTCTTCCAATTTGCGTCGTGCTCCTTTTAATTTTTGCTACAAAATGGCGGGAAGGGACCTACTTGTTTTATTCCGACTCCGAACAACATCTGCAAGGCGGATGAGTTTTCACTGAGGACTTTTGATGGCAGAAATACACTCGAAGTGCTTGCCAACCACTTCCGAGGGGCGAGCCCGCTTAGAAAAATTCTCTACTAAATGAAAAACCTTGTTTCTAGAATTTTGATGTTGCTTTGCCCGCGTCGTGAACCCACGATCTTCGGTGTAGACGGAGTACGCTACCATCAAACCACGGCGGCCACCTATATAATTTATTTCTGATTAATTACGCTTCATTACTGCTATCAAACAGGTGTTTATTTCTCACAATAAACAGCTGTTGGTTTTGGTGGTACCACCTTGGAGATTTGTTTCAACTCCACCTCAACTCGATATACAATGTAGGATAGCAACTGTAGAAATGTGTTGAATATTCATTTGAGAACTGTACATTTCTCAAAATCTCTCGAAATTAGGATAATAATTGGAAAATATTAATGACGTTGGAGATCAACTCGGAAACTTCATTTTACGATATTTCTGAAATGTTAGATAGTGATTGGAGAATGAATTTGAATATCAACTCGAGAACTATCTGGTTTAAGAATAATTAAATAATGATGTTGGATATCACTTCCGGAACTAGATATATATTTCGCTGGAGAACTTTTTTCCCATGTTGGTAGGGTAAACAAAATCCAGCTGTTGCCGTATCTACATAGATAATAAAAGGCCAATGTTGCCGCACAAAAATGCCAACCCCAAGGGCGGCATTAAACTGTGACCGAAAAACTGCTCATTAGTTTAACTAGCGTTTTAATTTGACTAGAGTTTAAGCAAACTTAGTTTAAGCTTAGCTTAACCAACTACTGAAAAACTGGGCCTTAGTCATTCGTACATAAATTACTACATGCCCTATTCTGCATTTCGACTTGGATTGGAATTTTTTTCGATTTGGCAATTTTGGTATTGTGTGTTCCAATCTCTTTCGATCCAACTTCGAATCGTTCGATTTTGTGTATTCTGCATTTCGATCGTAGTTCCGTTTTTCTAAGTTGCCAATTTGTTGGCGGAGCAATATTTTTTTTTTTTTTATTAATTTATAAAAGAATTTTAACAAAAATGTAAGTAAAACTTGTTAAAAAACGTAAAAGGCTTGATGATGATTGTTTTTTATGTTTCCAGGTCAAAAACAACATGCCGATGTCGAAGTCCTTGGACGTATTTGCCCCGCAAAAGTATCTGACATACTTGAAAGCATCCTTATTAAGTCGAAAGTTTTTTTGAACCTAAATAAGAAAATAAGTCATTAAACTTTAACACTTTTAAGTTCAATTTCTTACAATTCGTCACTCATCTCCAATGGATTACACAAATCTCGCAATATTTGCCTTTCCATTCTCGCCTGCCATAAATAATGCCGCGGCTATTGATTACAGTATAATAGACAGCTATAATTTGTGTTTGTTCGTTGGGTCCAGTTATATGCCAAAGCAAGCTGCCAAAGTAGAGGAAGGTGAAGCGAAAATGTAAACAATCCTTGCGGAAAGAATAAATAAATATTCACAAAGTATGTTAGGCCAGTGCAATGAAATTATCATCCATAAAATTTAGAAAATGTCAACTATATTCGTGCAGGAATCCGTTGTAACAAAACTTGGTGGCCACGGCAGGGAATTGGCCAAAAGAATGACAAAAACACACATACAATTATGAAAGCACTTCACTCAAAGCAATATAACACTGCGGAAATAAATTATATTGCTTTTTTTGTACAAAATGGCGTGTTTTTCAGTGTTTTTTACACATTTTCTTTAATTTATTATTTTGTTCCAATGTTCACACATTCCGTACAAACAGCTGATTTCGAAAAATCATTTGCTCTTCCTCTTCTCGTTACATCTCCGTCGTAATGCAGAATACCCAACTTCGATTAAAGCTGAGCGTAGAACGGGAACGTAATCGAAATGCAGAATAGGGGTGAATAACATATAAACGTACCCAATATCATGATCTATGTTGTATAAAAAAATCTTTGTGATCAGTTAAAAATTTACCACGTGCTATAAAAATGAATATATGCCTTTATATGGGCAATATATGGCAGTTAAAATCTTTGAATGGCTCTCCTAGAAAATTGTGTTTTTTGAGTTATGACACTATTGAAGTAAAGAAGCGATATGTATTTTTGTTTTTGTATTCAATTATCGAATGATCCTAAATTTTAAACTATTAGAAGGTTAAACCATTCTCTTTTCTTGCCGGCCATAATAGTTTTTTTTTCATTATAAAAAAAAAAAAATTAAATCACTCTCCCAAACTTTGTAGAAATGCCAAACCTACATATTTTTCAAATGTCAAATAAAATATTTTGTTTTTTAAATCAATCGAATTGTGAATTCATACAAGTGGCGAATGTTTGATAAAAACGTTCACAATAGTAAACAGCCTCGATCACCTGTTCAATCGCTGTTCGATTACTTAAATCATTTGCTCAATAGTGTTTTTCAAACATTTTTGTAGACGACTTGTATATTGCATTATTTACATATTTTAAAATGTTTGCTTAACTGGCTGCTCAAATTTAATCCATTAACTAGATTTTAGAAATGAATATTATATATATTTTCTGGGAACACATTTAAAAGAAAAGCTGATTTCAAACACAAATGGCCAATTAATGGTACTTCAATTAAAACAACTGCGAGCAAGAAACAAACCTTTCCTTCATTCGCGACACGCGTTCTCCCTGTCAGCTATTACTTGACAGGTAGGTAAGGCAATAGAGGAATAGAAAGATTTTTCACTTATATGAATTCACAATGATCGAATAAATCGGTTTGGTTTTATTGTATTATTTTGAGGACGTATAATGGTTTCATTAACTTCTCTGGTGAAGGTGGCAAGTAATCCCTTCCATTTCTTGTGGCTTGACGCCACTTCACTATCATAACCGGTCCAAAAATGTACCTATTTAACGGCATTAGAGTCCTCACCTTTTTTTAATCCTGTGGCATAGGGACTCGACAAACCAGGCAGTGTCATAACATGCCCATACCAGCAAGCAGCGTACAAGCCTCCCCTAAGGGGGACAAACAACAAACTCAAAGTAGAGGCAAAATGACGCGTCGAAATGGGATTTCTTGTTCTAAGCAGAAACGGTTTTATTAACGGGGTTCATCGAGCGTGATTCTTTGAAATAATTCATCGACTCTATGCTTCGGTATCATGCGGCAGTGTAACATATAATCGGATTTTGTAGGGGTTACGGGGATGTCGCCCTATCTTTTTTGGAGGCTATGCTGCATCAAGCAGTTCTGCTGGGTTGCTTCTAGAGCTCTTCAAAATATTCGAATATTCGAGTTTAGATTTTTGTACGATTATTAATCGAATTTTTGATTTTTGTCGATTATTCCAGCGAGGTTCGATTTTGTAAATATAAAGTGATCATACAAAAAAGTTATGTATACGCCATGTATATCTTTGTTGGATCTATTACTAGATATTGAGGTCTATTGAAGAATGGTTTACCTCAAAATAGGTGTTCCCAAGTAAAATTTTCCGAACTTTCCGATTTTGGTGAGAAAAACTTAAATAGGCGTGCAAAACTTTCGGGAAAAATCTTTTCGTGGAAATTTCAAAACATGGCTAATAATATAAATTGTTTACAATTTTTGGGAACCTTTTTCAAGTCATCGCAAAATTATCTTTAGCTTCAAAAATAAAGTGGACCTCCGCACTTTTCCAACGTGTGACAATCGGCTGGCATGAGAAGAGCTTTGTACACCGATTTTTCGGTCATGTGAAAAACGTTTTAAAATGCATTTTTGGACTACTTTGCACATAGCACAAAGGATTAAATTTAAAACCGCCTAATTAATCGCAAAAATGCAGACGGTTTTTACGAATACATACATGATCTACAACTGCCTTTTGTTTCAGAGATATGGCAACGTTGGTTTCGTAATTACTTTCAGTGTTTCTCTATAATTTTAATTTTGATTGAGCCATGTCCGTCCGTCCGTCTGTCCGTTAACACGATAATTTGAGTAAATATTGAGATATCTCCACCAAATTTGGTACAGGAACTTATCTGGGCCTAGAATAGATTGGTATTGAAAATGAGCGAAATCAGTTGATAACCACGCCCACTTTTTATATATATAACATTTTGGAAAACACAAAAAACTTGATTATTTAGTAAATAATACACCTAGAATGTTGAAATTTGAGGTGTGGAGTGATATTGAGACTCTTGATAAAAATTTGAATTTTTTTAAATGGGCGTGGCACCGCCCACTTTGATAAAATCAATTTTGGAAATATTATTAATCATAAATCAAAAATTGTTAAACCTATCGTAACAAAATTCGGCAGAGAGGTTGCCTTTACTGTAAGGAATGCTTTGAAGAAAAATTAACGAAATCGGTTAAGGACCACGCCAACTTTTATATAAAAATTTTTAAAAGGGTCGTGGACGAATAAAATAAGCTATATCTTTGGAAAAAAGAGCTTCATATTAATGGTATTTCATTTCCCAAGTGCATTTATAACAATAAATAGGAAAAACTTCAAATTTTGAAAAATGGGCGTGGCACTGCCCCTTTTATAACTAAGCAATTTTCTGTGTTTCAGAAGCCACAACTTGAAGAAAAATTAACGGATCGTAATAAAATTGGGTACACAAATTTTCCCCATAGCAGGAAATATTTCTAGAAAAAATGGACAAGATCGGTTAAAGACCACGCCCACTTTTATATAAAAGATTTTTAAAAGGGTCGTGGACGAAAATAATAAGCTATATCCTAGCGAAAAAGAGCTTTGTATGAATATAATTTTACTTTCTAAATTGAATTATAACATGAAATTGGAAAACACTAAAATTTTTGAAAATGGGTGTGTCACCGCCCTTTTTATGACTAAGCAATTTTCTATGTTTCGGGAGCCATAACTCGCAGGAAAATTAACATATCGTAACAAAATTGGGTACACATATTTTCCTTATAGCAGAAAAATGGACGGGATCTGTTACGGACTAGGCCCACTTTTATATAAAAGATATTTAAAAGGGTCGTAGACTAGAATAATAAGCTATAACTTAGCAAAAAATAGTTTTGAATCAATGATATTTCACTTATCAAGTTTTATTGTAAGAGGAAATGGGGAGAAATTTTTTTAAACGGGCGGTGCCACGTGTTATGTAGAAAAGTAATTTATCTGAAATGAAATGTACGATTGAAGCTCACGCTGAGTATATAATGTTCGGTTACACCCGAACTTAGACACCTTTACTTGTTTTTGTTTTGTGTTTTCCTTGGTTTGGCATTTCCACAAAGTTTTAGTGATTTTAAATTTTTTTAAATGAAAAAAAAAAACGATTATGTCCGACGAGATATAGTTTTATCATGCTAGCAATATAGGAGTATTACATATATGTGATCCGGCCTATGAAAAGGTGGCATATGACTCAAAAAAGAAATTGCGAGAAACAGCTGCTAACAGCTGTTTTTTTTTTTTTGAGTCATAAGCCACCTTTTCATAGGCCGGGTCACATATGGTTATTGAAAAGTGCTGCCACTCGCTTGTACATAATTACAAATGCTACTAGGTGAACGAAAAAGTTGAAATAAGGCTTTAATTAAATTCCTTACAACTCACAAACCCATTGTTTAGATAAACCATGCAGAACTTTTATGGAAATCGAAGCATCGATGTTTGCTTCGTACACGTTTATGTCAATCCTCCTTTAGAACTCTTTACTTGTTTCTAATTATTAGTAGATTTTGGTTTGAAGTGAAAAATTTTAAACATCTTTTATTTTATTTGTTTTTCGATTAATCACACATGCCTAAAATTAATATTAAACACACAAATTTATGGTCGCTATGGCGCAAACTATATATAAAAATAAAGCCGTCAATATTCACTACGGTGATTAACGTGTAGATTTGTAAATGAAATTTAAAAAAAAAATTTTGTACAAAAACGCAGTTTAAAATTTCTCAAGAAATAATTTCACAGTTAAAAGTTGTAATCTGCCAGACTTTAATAAACTATTTATCTATTTTAAATGCTAATTTAAGGGTTTTCACAGTTTTTATTTGATTGCATATTTTTAATAATTATTGCATTTAATTTAGAATAAAGCAAACAAAAAAGTATAAAAGTAAAGTAAAATAGATTTAAATTTAATATTCATGATGCGTAAACTATTTAGGTAAAAACGTCACCAATCTAATCTTCGAAGCAAAAATAAACTTTAAAAGTTTATAGAATTTTCTAGACATTCTTGCGTTCCACACTATTGACTTAAATATAACTTGTTTTTAAGGCCAATGAAGAAAAATATTTGTAAAATAATAATAAACAAAAACAGGAAGTTGATGGCTGAAGTTTGTCGCTTCATATTATATGTTTATATGCATGTATGTATAGATCTTGCCTTAGTGTGATGAAACGAGATGAACTTGAATAGCATTTCCTGATCTTTGTATACGTATTGGTATTTTTGTTTTGCTTTTGTATTTTTCTTCTGCTTTGAATAACACCATGCCACTAACAAAAAACTAAATACGATGTGACAATTAAGAACGTAGAAGAGTCCTATAACATTGAATCGTTCACAGTTTGGTCGTAGAAATTTATTATTTCAATTAAACTTATAATAACATTTTTAAAGGCAGAGCGCTATCTATTGCTAATATTTGTAAGATATATGCTCTAAACTATGGTGGTGCCGGGGGTAGGTAACCTAGGTAACCTTTTGAGGTTCATTTAATATTTTTAGTTTATTCACAAAGGTCCTAAACAACAGCTGCATCTTCTACAGATTTTGATTTGATATATTGAAATGTACCCCAAGTAAAAATTTTAAAGTTTTAGAACCAATAACTACGGAGTTATAGCACTTTGAAAATTAAGGGCTAATTAAACTTCCTTAACCCTAACGCCATAGTCGTAACCATACCCATATCCATAACCATCTCCAATGTGATCGATTAATGGTGCTTTAACCTAAAAATCGTGAAAATTTCATAAAAATGAAGAAAACACAAAAAATTACAAACATATTCCATAAAAAATAAGTCTCTTAGTCATAACGTATCCAAAACAATGAATAAAATCTACAAAAAGTTATTAAATTCACCAACTCAAATATTTTTAGGTTATGGATATGGCGAAAACCAAAAACCAATTGGTTGGCTATGGTATGGTTATGGCGTTAGCGTTATGGTATGGCACCATTAATCGATTACATTGATTTCCATAAGGTAGGTTCGATCAGCTGTTTTACCTGGTTAATGTTATAAGTCACCATTAATTGGCCCTTTAACCCTAACGCCATAGTCGTAACCATACCCATATCCATAACCATCTCCAATGTGATCGATTTATGGTGCCTTAACATAAAAATCGTGAAAATCATCATAAAATTTAAGAAAACGCAAAAATTACAAACATATTCCATAAAAAATAAGTCTCTTAGTCATAACGTATCCAAAACAATCAATAAAATCTACAAAAAGTTATTAAATTCACCAACTCAAATATTTTTAGGTTATGGATATGGCGAGAAACCAAAAACCAATTTGTTGGCTATGATATGGTTTCCGTAAGGTAGATTCGATCAGCTGTTTTATCTGATTATGGTTATAAGTCACCATTAATTGTCCCTTTAAATATCTGCTTGTAGTCAATGCGAAAATAAAATGTTTTTTCCTTCCCCTGTAAAGATTTTACTTTTTTGTTAGGGCCTTTGTGAATTAAGCTAACGATATGTTTCTGATACCGCTGAACAATTTTTTTGAATAATTATACCGTCCATTTTAAGTGATTGTCTTTTAGTTTTTTTATTATGAAAAACAGAAATGTTCAAAATATCGACTACAACTAAAATCGAAATATTTACAGCTCTAAGCAGCTTTTTTTTTATCACGGTAATAAAATGTGGTAGAAAATTGTTGTTGCCTTTGTATTGTGGCTGCAAAATCACAGAATAATAGATGAGTCCTTTTTCGAGCAAAAAACCGTTTCCAGCCAGCATTTTTTGAAAGTTTTGATCAAAAAATATTGAAGTATCATTCCCCAGATGATTGAAAACGTTCAAATTTAAAAGTATTTTGTATTCAAAAATCAATGTAACGTCGGCAGAAAAGTGTACCCTAGATGTGATTATTCTTGAATAATCATTTATGATTTATATTTTTAAACACTTTTTATTAATTTTTTCATCATATTTGATATATATGACCGGTCATCGGCACTAGTTCATAGAAGTGTGAGTGGTAAATAACGAATTTACCATTCCCACCACATGGGTAGTGGTGAATCGTAAACAAACACCTTTTGTTGATGGTGCTATTGTCATACGTACTCACATTTCAATTGCAATTGAGTATATGAGTTCGCAAAATTTATCGTTTATACAACAATAGTGGGCAAATTTAGCAGCACTAATGGCCGAGACACAGTGGATTTTTTTTATATAGATGCGTTCAACGCAATCTTATGCATGCGAGTAATATCGCCACAATCACGGAATATGTTGCGTTTGTAAATATGAAGGACTTGGCAACTTAAGTTAATTTCGCCTTGCCCATTCACATACAAAATTTAGCGAAACACTGTTATAAGCAATCCCACTATACAATAAATATACTTGCTAACATATTTTGTGTAATATTCATTTGCAGTTGCAATTGCAGTTTTTAACTGTGAAAAACACTTACAAAGTGTGAAAGCACCCTTTGCTAAATCAAATGTCAAAATCTTCTTATGCCTTGCTGGCAATAAAGTTTGCAAGTTGGCTACTTTTTCATGTCAGATGGTGCCAGTGTCATTCAATCTACCGTTCTCCATAAAAATACGTGCATGTCTACTAATAATGCATAAGATTGAGTTAATCGCATGTATATGAAAAACTGCTTATGTGACGGGGCTTTAAGGGCGAATTAATGGTGACTTATAACCATAAAGCCATAACCAGACAAAACAGCTGATCGAACCTACCTTATGGAAATCAATGTAATCGATTAATGGTGCCATACCATAACGCTAACGCCATAACCATACCATAGCCAACCAATTGGTTTTTGCTTTCTCGCCATATCAATAACCTAAAAATATTTGAGTTGGTGAATTTAATACCTTTTCGTAGATTTTATTCATGGTTTTGGATACGTTATGACTAAGAGACTTATTTTTTGTGGAATATGTTTGTAATTTTTTGCGTTTTCTTCACTTTTATGAAATTTTCATGATTTTTAGGTTAAGGCACCATTAATCGAACACATTGGAGATGGTTATGGATATGGGTATGGTTACGACTATGGCGTTAGGGTTAACGAAGTTTAATTTGGCCTTTAAGAGTACCCTACAAAAATTGTTGGATTACGTGTTCCATTTTCTTTATGTTGGAGTACTCTGACAATACTCCTTTGCAATGCGTTTGCGGACCACCATCAGCCGATCATTGCTCGTTTTTTAACGACCGTGATCACGACACGATGACGATGGAACAGAGTTCCCAAAAGTAAAATATTGCATACAAATAACCAGTATTGCCAGGTTAGCCTTTTCGTGGCTAGATTTAGCCTTTTTTTTTGCCTTTAGCCTCGAAATTTTGTGTTTAGCTTCGTGACTTTTTTCTAGCCTTTTTTACTCCGAATGTATTTTTAAAAATTTCTAAAATAAAATAATTTCAATAGTTCCTGTGAACACCTAATACCTAATAATATGAGTTCTCTACAAAAGATTAATTCTTTTTCTGCTGAAAATTCGTTGAAAATTTCAAAGCCAGATGTATTTTCTTACTTTGAAAAGAGAAGTATAGTTATTCTTCAAGTCAAATAGCATTAATAGAGCTGCAGTGGCGAAAACTTATAACTATACAATGGAAAAATGTACACTCCACCATGGAATTTACATAAAAATGCATTAAACGAACCTCCTTTTTTAGAACTTGTCGAATTCATATTTAGTTTTTTAGTATTACCACTCAGTAGCGCGGAGGTTGAAAGAGTTTTTAGTGGCATGAAAATTCTGAAAACTAAATTAAGGAACAAACTAAAAATTAAAATGCTTAATGCGCTGCGATTATCTAAATGTTGTAATGACTTTGAAATTACCGATGATCTCATATCTATGGTAAATAGCCAAACTTTATACCCAGACTTAAGCTCTTCTGATTCTTCAGACGGGGAATATTTTATATAAATAATTAGTTTGTAATATTTTTTTTTATGTATATACACATATGCAATCATTTAAAGTAATTCCATGTGCTAGTCAAAGAAAATGTGCCTGATATGTTTTGAAACAGGAAGTTATGCTTAAGTTATGTTTATAAGTTTTTATTTACAAATGTGTAAACTAAAATATAAAAAAAATTTAATGAATTAACCAAAAAATTTCTGGCCTTTTTTTAGCTTCTTTTTTTCTAAATTTAGCCTTTTCTAACCTTTTTTTTGCCAATCTAGCTTCTTTTTTTTTGCATCACCTGGCAACACTGCAAATAACTGATAATAAAATTTTACTATGGCAACTCTGATAAAATGCAAGCGCACACTGGTTTTATGTATACATACTATAGTATAGAGAAATATTAGTTTCTTTATTCACACAAATGCTTAATAACATAAGAATATTCGTAGTATAAAATATAAAAGTTGTATTGCCCCTCATCATTTACTTTCATTTTAAATTAAATTCACTCCAATAATTCTTTCCGACACAATTCCTCTTTAGTACTTTGGCATATAATCCTCTGTGGGTGCTCCATGGAGTACTACAGCGAAAGTACTTTGGAAAGTACTCTCACGTATGTACTCTATGGAATACTCACAAACAAAGCGAGAGTGGGATCACCTACTCCTCTCCTAGGATATCGCAATGTTAGGTTAGGTTGGGTGGTAGCTTCCCTGATAGGGGAAGCTCACTTGGACAACATGACGGTCCGTTGTTATACCACATATAATAAACTAAAATAATGGTGACGTAGATATTACAACTTAGAGAATCGTTGGGTAGCAACGATAAAGTTCCGAATGATCCCGATCTCAACCTTGGATAGCTCCTCGGGAGATCCAAGTGAGTCGCGACCGAAATACTTTCGCCTAGTTCTGGCAAAAGCTGGGCAATCAAGCATAAAGTGATTTGGTGATTCCACCTCATCATCCTCCATACAGCTGCAGCAGGATGGAGTGTCCAATATATTGAGACGTACCACATGGATACCCATGGGACAGTGCCCTGTCAAACCCCCAATGACCGCAATGTTAATTGGAGCACATTTTTTGTATGAATACAGATTAGTTTTGGAACACTCCTATACTCCGAAAGGAGTATTCCTTACACTATTTATGGAGTACTCGCGTTTTTTGAAGGGTAGTTCACTTAGCAGTCCATTCAAAGTGTAAGTGCAGTTGTATATGCGCGGAAAAAACAAAAACCAAATATAAAAAAATCGTGTACAAGTTTTCAAAGATTTTATGTAGCAATTATATAATTCACACGATCGCATATTCGTGTAAGTACTACGTTTTACCCAAATTTTACATTATCTTAGGGACCAAACAGCGGCTGATACAATGTTCTAGAGCTATCCTACTTTCATAAATGCCCTATCGAATTTGTTTATTATTCGCCTTTATTTTGACGCACACTGTATTTTATGCTTTTTGACAGATAGTAGCACACTTATTCTTGCTTTTACTAAGCCATTGCGCGAGGACCATCAATTGGCATCGCATGCAATACTTCGTCTAATAGTTGCAGCGCCCGATGCAGATGCACCTCTATCCAACAAGGTGTCTCCTTGATCGATTGTCTTGGATAATCAGGTCCCCAGCCTTTGACAAAACTTAAACGTAAAATACACAAACGACGCAAATCATCAACTCCAATGCCAGCTGCTGCTGTAATATCTGTAAGTTATATTTTTGTTGTCATATTTTGTTAATAAACGTTTAAGTAAACATTCGCTATGTCGTACTCACTTCTTGGCGCACCACCCATTTGTGAACTTGGTAGTCCCGCTACGGCAGCAGCTTGTGCGGCAGCTGCCGCTTGTGCGTTTGTCGCTAACGAATGCATTTGCTGATGGCACTGTCGCAAATCAAAGACCTTCAAAACGTTAAGAAAATTGCATGAGTTAAAATGTGTTTTTATCAATGTAAAAAATTTAAATCAAATATTTAATATATGTGACCCGGTCTATGAAAAGGTGGCTTATGACTCAAAAAGGAAATTGCGAGAAACAGCTGCAAAGCAGCTGTATTTTTTTTAGTCATAAGCCACCTTTTCCAAAAAGTTCATAAAAGTCCCAATTTTGTACTGAAATTTGCGGGCAAACATGAAACAGGTTAGGTTAGAGTGGCCACTGGTGCGAGCACCAGTGCACTTAGGCCCAAGAGGTCCCATTGTGATACCACGTGTACCTCTGCCCTACTCAAACCAACAGGTCGATTCAGCAAATGTCAGGAATTTTTTAACTTCCAACGTAGCCAGATCGTCAAAGAAGGGAGATCCCAGAGACTTCTTTTTTTGCGCCAAAGCGCAGGACAGTCGCACAGCAAATGCTTGACTGTTTATATCTCCACTTCGTCTTTCGTCTTTGCAGCTTCTGCAGTAATCATTATAAGGAGCACCCAGTCGTTGTGCATGCTTGCCGATTGCTAGGTGGCCGGTTATAAGTCAAACCACCAGAGATATGTCCCCCCTTCCAAGAAGACCTAATGCAAAGTAAGAAAAAAATATATCCAGTATAACTTTTCCAGACCATTGGCTATGTGAGTGTCAAATTTCATCAACTGGTGTAACTGAGCCACACAGATTATTTTACATTTATACACACATACATTTTATTACATAATTTTGCGATTTGCATTTTTTAAATTTTTTTTTCAACATAAAATTTTTTGGCAATAAATAAGTAAAGAACTAAATATTTATTTTAAACGTTTAATCGTGACAATGTTTTAAATTAATACATACATACATATACATATGTACTCGCACCTACATATTTGCATACGAACTAAGTATAATTTATTAATTATTCATGAATGAATGTTGCCTTTTGTTTGGGTTTAAATTTGATCTCACAAATTTCACGTACAATCGGCTTAATATGCGTACAAATTTTTGGTCGTTGATTAAGTTCCATTGTAGCTTTCGATTTTTTATAATTCAAAATATTCATAGCATTTTGGCGTTGTGCGTAGAATAAATCATCATAGGGATTAACTTTTTTATCTGTTATAACTGTATCAGTTCCAGAAATGCTCATTGTTTTGGAAGTATCGCCAACAACTTTGACCTCACCACCATCACCATTGTCTGCACATTTATTGGCATCATCTATAACCATTCTTTGCACTACATTACGTAATTCCTCGCGTATCACTTCTGTATTAATTTTAAATTTCTTAGCTTGCAAATGACGCAATTTTGGTACCGTTTGTAGTACAGTTGAAATACGTTCCTCCAAATTGGTGATACGTTGCTCTAATATTTGAAAATTCTCAACAATTAATTTATTCTTATTTGTTTCATTTAACATTTCCACAGTTACTTCGATCTCTTGATTGTCGTCATCGTCGTCGTCCGGCAAGGATTCTGCACTGGTTGTTGAGCTCTTACCCAATTTGCAAAAAAAAAAATATAGTCTATGTTGTTGTTGTTGTTGTAGCGATAAGGTTGCTCCCCGAAGGCTTTGGGGAGTGTTATCGATGTGATGGTCCTTTGCCGGATACGGATCCGGTACGCTCCGGTACCACAGCACCATTAAGGTGCTGGCCCGACCATCTCGGGAACGATTTATGTGGCCACATTAAACCTTCAGGCCATCCCCTCCCTCCCCAACCCCAAGTTCCATAAGGAGCTTAGGGTCACCAGAGCTTCGTATGTTAGTGAAACAGGATTCGCCGCTGATAGGTGAGGTTGACAATTGGGTTTGGAGAAGCTATATGTTGCGCTGGCAACCTGCAGGGTTGCGCTACACAGCCCCTTGAATCTGGTATTTTAGTCGCCTCTTACGACAGGCATACCTACCGCGGGTATATTCTGAACCCCCTAACCCGCTGGGAGTCTATCGATTATTTTAGTTTATTGTGAACAGAACTTCAGCCAAATCCGTCCAGCCGTACGACAGTGTGATTGTGTCACAAAGACAAACGACTGAACATCCACTGCTACAACAACAACAACTGAACATCCCTAAAGGCAAACTTTCATATATTGTTGTTGTTGTAGCAGTGCAAATTAAATGGGGTTACACTGAAATTACAGCCCTTGGTCGGGTAAAATCCCGAGTCGCTCCGGTACATAGAACCGGGTACCTTGGGCAGCGCAAACTTTCATATCTGTATAACTATAAGTTTTGCAAACCCTAACGCATTCCTAACAAGAGCATTTTCTGGATACCGCATAGCCACATACGTCAATAATCGACATTAATCATAGCATACAATATCCAATTATGAATTGTAAACGCACCTTAATGCAGGCAACTGGATATATTTTATGTACAGCATCGCCAGGGGTACGACCAGCCTCTCGATCAAGATAGTAACTTTGTACAAATACCGAATTGTCACTAAGACAGCGTAGCCAAACATCACCTTCACCTCGTAAATCCAATTGCACACCTTTGCCAATATGTAATCTGTAATTAAAATTATTGAAATACTGTTAATATATAACCACTCACAGAAATTTTACCTGGCGCGTTCTGATTGCTCTGTACGATGAACATTACTAAGAGCGCCTAAACAAAACCGATTCCCACCCGACGGGTCTACATAACCATCTATGATAACATTTGGCTTAGCCGATGGCACTTTGAATGTTTCGCCCACTTGTGTGTCTAATTCAAAGTAAGCTATGGAACACCAGTATTCTGGTGCTGGTTGACGAGATAACATACGCGGTTGCTGTTGTTGCTGTTGATTGCCAGCCATATCGCCACTGAGTGGTGCATTCCCTGTAAATATTAAAAAAACAAATCTGTTGCAGCTATTTTCAAAACGACAAGAAACAAATTTACTTACAGTATCCTGTCCCGTGTGAACGTGGATCTGGAGGCTGCATTGATTGTGTATAAGTGAGCGTGCTGGATCCAGTCCATGTGCCACCTGCACCCACTGTACTTCCAGATACCACTTGTCCGCCAGTATTAGCTCGAGAACCTGCCTGTGTACCACCACCACCAGCACCACTACCTACTTGTTGTCCATAATTTGGTTGCGTACCCGCACTGGTTACATAACCATTCTGTTGTAAATGTGGTGAATGAGGTTGCTGCACACCACCTCCTGGACCGACATTATTTAATGCAGCATTAAATTTGGCCTCTGCTACATTGGGCATCTGTGATGTTGTTGGTGGTCCGTAATATGTTGCTTGATTTGAAGCAGTTCCCCCTGGCCCGCCAGTTACGTTCACGCCTACATTGTTGCTGCCGCCACCACCACCCCCACCACCACTGCCACCTGAATTTTGGACTTGTTGCAATGAATCTGGAGGGGTATTCGTTTGATGATGGCCAGCAGCAGCTAAAATGTTGCCATTCGGACCGTTGCCTTGTGGATTTTGTAGATGTGGCGGGGGAGGTGGACCCATGACTGGACCTCCGGGATTTATGGGTCCTGGCATTGGCATACCATGCGGTACAGCTGGAAATTAATGAAATAGACTAGTAAGTAAAGAGTTTAGTTATATCGATTTGTTGTGAGGTGATGGACTGCGACCTGAGTTTAGATACAAATGTATATACTTTCGTCAGACACGGCAAAATTTGGACGGTCCAAATTTGGCTATTATATATTTTTATATTTAGTTCACCCACCCATATCCCTTTAAGGGCATAACTGAATCTAATGTGACCAATGCGCCGTTTGCTGTCAATTACCATACCAGTAATTAAACTCGTCATTAAGCCACGACACAAGCATTATTCAAAAAGTCACTATTCTTGTTATCAAACAGTTTATCAGATTTTGAATTTCTTTAAAATACGAGGCATCACTACAAATGTCCAGCATGTATGGCCTATAGAGATCTTCACGGAAATATCAAGATTTTCTGCAAATTTTTTGAATCTTAATAAACATTCTTAGACCCACTTGCAGAACGACAAGTTAAATTTTTAACTCAGAGTTAACCTGACATGAATGCTGAACATATATCCAGTAGATATTGCGGGAAAGGCGGCCACGGCAAAGTCGTTGGTCAGGCTTCGTGATATGGGCTTTCTGACTTCGGACACTAGCCTTCTTACCAGTTTCGACTTTATCCCGGACAGAGCGGACTATTGTATACAACCTTCACCCCAGTAATTCCACAGACAGAGGAGTGGGGAAGAGGAATTATGTGGGGCAGGGGACCGGTTAACTTGTTCACGGATGGGTCGAAGTTGGACGGAAAGGTTGGTGGCGGGGTCTTTTGTCAAGAGTAAATGTAAGCCGCGAGTTTAAGTTATCTGATCACTGCAGTGTATTCCAAGCGGAAGTTTGGATTTGCGATTAAGGATGCGGTGGATGAAATGTTATCCAGTGCTATTGCAGTTAGGGAATTTACCATCTACTCTGATAGCCAAGCGGCTATCACGGCCTTGAGCTCAACTACAGTGCGATCGAGGGTGGTCTGGGAGTGCCTGACCTCGCTTGCGATTGCATCGAATTATTTTACAATTAAGAATATCTGGGTTCCGGGCCATAGTGATATCCCGGGTAACTGCCGAGCGGATCTCTTAACCCGCATCGGTACAACTGAACCGGATGAATATGGCTGTAGGGATTTCGGGATTCCGCTGGCCACCTGTGGATTGCTCCTCCATAGCTGGGCCTCGAGTCAGCTCAGCAAACGTTGGGCGGACACCACGTCTTGCAGGGTAGCAAGATCTTTCTTGGCGAAAGTGGATGGCAGGTCTGCTGAAATAATTGAGTTCACTAAGGCTAACCTATCAATGGTCATTGAGGTTTTGACAGGGCACTGTCTCATGGGTATCCATGCGGTACATCTCAATATACTGGAAACTTCATCCTGCTGCAGCTGTATGGAGGATGATGAGGTGGAATCATCAAATCACTTTATGCTTGATTGCCCAGCTTTGCCAGAACTAGGCGAAAGTACTTCGATCGCGATTCACTTGGATCTCCCGAGGATTTATCTAAAGTTCAGATCGGTATCATTCGGAGCTTTATCGTTGCTACCCAAGATCTAAGTCACCGTTATTTTTGGTGTATGTGGTATCACAACGGACCTTCGTGTTGTCCAAGTGAGCTATCCTTATCAGGGCAGCTACCACCTAACCTAACCTGACCTGACATGAGGGGTTAAACTCATACATTTTTGACAGAATTGTTAAATTAACTTTGAGCTAATAAAATAACGTGCCGTTCTGCAAGTGGGCCTAAAGTTTTCATTTGCTGATCATCGATTTTGGAGCTATGCAAGCAGTGCACCATCGTCGATGCCTTATCGCTAGAACAACAACAACAACATGGTCTTTTGCCGGATATATATCCGATACGTTCCGGTAACAAGCACTAATAAGGTACCAGCCCGACCATATATTATTTTGTATTATGTAATGTATGATGCATTGCATTATGATGTGATACAACTTCTTCCGTGTTTTTGGACCATTGCCTTATACGTGTACCGTATATTCTCATATTTTCCCACTCCTACACCAACCGTACATTCTTATTATGGCTCGAAGTTCTCTTTCGAAGCTCAGGCATGGGACCATGTGTTAAATGAGTCTGATGTTGTAGTTTAAGCACAAATCCTTTATCGATCAGACAAAGCAGTGACATTATTTAAACAAAATAAGCCAACTTCGTATTCAGTGTGCTTCCTATGATTTCAATGAATGATGCATATAAAAAATAATTTTAAAAAAAATTTAAGTTAAACGGTTTTGCTGAAAATTTCTATTGATAGTCATAAGTAAGACCAGATAGATAGATGTTGTGAGGCTAAGCACTGCGACCTATTGGTCTATTGTGCCCTCATTCTCTTTACAACACTTCATCCAAGCCGAGTTCTCTGAGAAAATCCAGAATGGTTCTCGGCTTCAGGGAGTGTATGTGACTATTTTCTAATTTGGATGATCCTAGGATCCTAAGCCTTTGTCTCGCGACTGCATCACATTCCTTCAGGATGTGTTCTGCAGACTCATCTTCGGTATCACAGAATCGACAGAGGCTACTAGCCGATATGCCCAATTTATGCATGTGGCTCTTTAGGCTATAGTGACCTGTGAGTATACCTGTTAAAATCCTAAGGATACTTTTTGGGAGATTAATCATAGCCTTATATCGCTTTGATTTGTACCCTCCTATTAGTGCCTTTGCCTGCCGAAGTCCTGGACTTTCGCGCCAGTGTTGTTATCTTAGGCACGCCTCCTTTTGTCTAAATTCCTCCCTTATTGTATGTGACCCTATTGGCACCATAGGCTCGGGTCCTATTGGCTTTCCGGCCGCTGCCAACCTGGCAAAAGCTCGTCCGCTCGCTCGTTACCATCTACTCCTCTGTGTCCAGGTACCCATGCTAGACGGATGGTGACCAACTGGACCTTAAGCAGGTTATGCTATACCTCACATTCTTACAAATTTCACGCGCCCAACGCTTTTATTTAATTGTCTGATCAACGCCCTAGATTGGTGAAGAGTGCGATGAGTTGTACCTAGGACCTACCTAATTATTTTCTAGCTTTTAGTATTATTATTACTTCATGTATGTAAGTATTGTTTTCAATAAAACCGTTTAACTTAAAAATTTTATATGTAAACAAGGTCTAAGTGAAATCGCTATAACGGATAGAAATATCATCTGGATCATCTGTTAAATCGCTGTTCGATTACTTAAATCATTTCTTCAATAGTGTTTTCCAAACATTTTTGAAGACGACTGGTACATTACATTATTTACATATTTTAAAATGTTTGCTTAATTGTCTGCTCACACTTTTCTATGAATTCGATTTCAGAAATGAATATTAAAATTTAATATGATTTTCTGTAGACACATTTAAAAGAAAAGTTGGTTTGAAACACAAATGGGCCATTCATGGCAATTGAATTTATTAACCGCGAGCAAAAAACAAACATTTCTTCCATCCTCTGGCCATTCGCCGTTCTCCCTGTCAGCTATTACTTGACAGATAGTTATGGCAATGAATGTATAGAAAATTTTTTCACTTATATGTATTCACAATGTCCATAACAATGGATTGGTAGCTAACTTTCAAAAACGTATCGGTTTTTGTGTATGGTGGTTAGGGATGCAAACGATACATCGATGTTTTCGAAACATCAAAGGACTGCGCCGATTTGATAAATAAAGTTCGAGAAATTGTAAAGTTCATAAAAAAGAGTGTTAGTGCAAGCGACGAAATAAGAAAACGACAAAAGAAGATGGAGTTAAAAAGGACAAATCAAAAAATTTATACTCGATGTTCGCATACGTTGGAACTCGTGCTTTAAAATGTTACAGCGGTTCATTAAATTGGCGCCCATTGTAGGAGCACTACTTTTGACTAGATCCCTAGCTCCCGCAATGATCTCAAGTCACGAAGTAGACTGCCTCAAAGAAATTGTAGAATTACTTTGTCCATTTGAAAAATTAACAAAAGAAGTTTCTGGAGACAGCTTCGTTACGGCGAGCAAAGTCATTCCATTAGTAAATTGCGTCAATGAAGTCTTTGAAAATATTAATGCGAAGAATACAATAATTTTGAATTTCAAAGAAGCAATTAAAAAGAATTTACTAAATAGATTTGCTGATTTGGAACGTTCTGCAATTCTTGCGATTTCAACTGCTCTAGGTCCTAGATTCAAGTTTATGCATTTCAAAAATGCTTTGGCCAAAGCCAAAGTAATTAACTATTTAAATAAATATGTGCGCGAATACAGAGAACCTGTAGCTAATTGAGAAATATCTGATGGATCTGATATTGATGACTCCGAATTTGACATCTGGAGTATCACACACAATTGACTCGCAAGAACATGAAACATGACTCATAGTCTGTCGAAAAATGCTGGTGAAACTGAAGTTTATATGTACCTTTCGTCTCCTGTTACACCAACCGTCACTCACTATAGGAATAGGCTTTTGGGAAGTAGATTGTCAAAGCTTATTTTCCTAAACTCGATCTCAAAACTTTTTATGTAATTAAACAAGTAACATTTGTACCTATGCATCATAATCATATTGATGAGTGCAATTAATGTTAAAGTTCCTTGAAGGAAATTCCTAAAAATACATATGTATTTAAAAACGTTCCTATTTTATTAAGAATGTGTGTGTTGTTTTTAAACCCATTGGCTTGTAAGTATTGATAATTTTACACCGATATTTGCGTTACACCAATAGGCTTTTCCATTCAAACCCTGTTTTCGTGTAACGCGAGCTAGTATGGAAAAGCCCGTACTTTCAAAGTTAAAAAGAAACTTCTGGTAATACTTTATATCGGTTGTTGGATTTAAAATGAAAACATCGGAAAACCATCGATGTTTAGACCGATATTTTTTGTGAGAACATCGATGTTGCATCCCTAATGGTGGTGTACGTGGATTTAAAAAAAAAAGAATTTCGATTCTGAATCGTAAAACACAACACGGGTTCGTGTAGTAAGTTGTCTTTTAATGACGCGAAACGGCGAGATTTTAACGTACGATTTTCGGCATGAGATGTTGATGGTGAAAAAAATGGCATCATACCCATTAACTTTTAAATGTTCTTAAATTATTTAGCGAAAATAGCTGATCATAATTTAACGATTATCGATAAAAAAAAATGTGTTACCATGACACTACTTTATTTGTATGTATTTTCTCTTATATTTTTTGTCGCCCTCCCTTCTAATACGGTTTCAACACTGGTGTAAGTCTGTAAACTATATTTAAAAAAACCAAGGAAAACCCGTTTAGAAATACAATCTAGTCCATTAAAAACTAACGAGCCAGCTTGTATTTCGATAGGTTTTTTTGACATTCGGCCGTTTTTTCTTTATTTTTTCTGATAAATAAAAATTTTGTTTTTAGTTTGAAAATTTCGTGCATAAAAACACAACTAAAATCAACTTTCCTGTAAAAAAGTGAACCATCAGAGACCGAAAAAATTTTCCCGCATTATTTGCGTTGTTTTTAATGTTAAAAAAGTTTAATGAAAAAATTGAGTTTAAACATAAGCAAAAACATGTAAAACTTACTAATTTTGAGGGAATAGTGGTTTCGCTTTCTGATGGTTTTTTCTAGCTTGGAATCCAAGACTAAATAAAATAGTGTCATATAGGTATTAATAATAATAGCTGTGTTTTTTTTTACATCTATAGACGTTTACGCTTAAACTTTATATGGACTGCTAAGCGTCAAACTTTAAATACACCTTTGAAATTGCTGCGCAAAAAATTAGTACTACTAAATTTCAATACGCATTATACTCAGATGTAACTGAAATATGTGTCTATGTTTCACCTCTACACTAATTATATGCATTACGTCTTAAAATAGTGCGTGTCCACAATTCATCGCAACTGATTCAGCTATATGTTATACACTATGGCCATCAGAGGGTTGTGTCTCCGCTTTTCGGTACACCCTCTGCTGTAGCTAGTTGTTTAACCACTGCCGCTAGATGGGTATCCTAAGCATTATCTAAGCGAGGATAAGCGTTTTTTGACGCGCAAACGTAAACGTATACGCGTGTAAAAAAACACGTCTAATAGTTAACAATGGTTAAAGAGCTTTCGGGCATCAACTTATTAATTACTCGCTGCTGTTGAAATTTTATAAGCTTATCTCAATACATCAAATATGTCAAAATACAAATAAAAGTTCTGACAAGAACACAAAACATTATAAATCAATACAAGCAGAAAGCAGAGGCTGAAACTTTTATTATATAAGTCCTTGCAAAACTATTAATTTTGGACTTTAAATAAATTTGGATCAAGATAAAAATTATTTTCGGATTTTTATTTTTTGAGTCCGATAGAACTAGTTAAACTCGGACTTTTAAAAATAAAAGTTAAATCCGGACTTTTATTTTTAAGGCCAAAATAAAAGCCGTTTCTTTTTTATTAAGCGGGACTTTTATTTTGACCTTATAAAATAAAAGTCCGGAATTAGCTTTTATTTCCAGACTTTTATTTTTAAAAGTCCGAGTTTAACTAGATCTATCGGACTCAAAAAATAAAAATACAGATTTTACTTTTATATGTGAACTTTTATGGAAAAAGTTCGAAAAATAAAAAGGATGCATGATTCGACATGATATTGCTATGGGGATACCTGGGAACTCAAACATTTTCACCTAGGACAATTTTTTGACCAGGACTTTCTCGACTCCGAAAAAAAAATAATTATTATTTTCCGTCCCTGGCAGAAAGCATTTAGTTTCTTTCATAATTGTGGAGGCTCGTAATTTAATTTAGAACTACCCTCTAATGTATTGTTCTTAAATTTGTATGTTATTGATATTAGAGAAATTTTTATGTTTAATCCGAATATACTAAGTAAGCTGTATACTAAAAAAAATCTGAACTAGGTATAATTATATAATCGAATTTTCGACAACGTTTTTGAGATAAATTTGTATAGTTTCAGTTACACCAAGAGTTACATAACTCATGAAATTTGCCTTTTACATTTTCGAAAATAATAAACGAATGTAGTTTATGAAATTTTCTAAAAATTTCTCTTGCTAATTTCGTGTTTTCAACTGCAAATATGTATTTGTTTGTAAACTGTATGTTACAGCAAATACGATTTTTTTTTGAATATATCGATCCTTGCGCCACCTAGCGGCAATTTTTCTTCAACGGTCGCTTTCTATTCATGTATGTATTATGTGTTCCAAATATGAACCAAATCGGACCACAAATACGATTTTTTGAAATATTTGGATCATGCGCCACCTATCGGAGTTTTTTTCTTATTATTGCATTGTCATTGGGTTCTGAACTATATTCCAAGTTTCAAGCTTGTAGCTTATCGGGAAGTTACTTAAATTCTAATTACAAAATTCGTTCACAACGACCGTGCGGCCGGCCAGCCTGTCAAGTCAATCTAAATAAAACCCTTTAAAAACGATGTACAGACATCTATGTATGCAGTAATATATAAATTAAGAAATTAAAATCATAAAATAACTAATGAGCTTACAAAGCGGATGTTGTGAAGCTTGAGCCACACGTTGTTGTGTTTGCTGCGTTTGCTGTTGCGTTGGCTGTGGTTGTGTTTGCGGTAATGGCTGTGTCTGACCCAACCGTGGTGGTGGCGGCGCCATCCAAGCACCCCGTGGCATGCCGCTACCATCACCTGGTTCAATTTTTGGTATTGTACGACCAGCAACAAACATAGCACCCATGGAGTCAGGAACTGAAGATAAAATTAAAGTTTATAAAAAAAAAGAAAGAAAAATTTACCAAATAAACAAAAATTACATTAACAAACAAAGAACAATATATTAAGAAACAAGTAAGGAAGGCTAAGTTCGGGTGTAACCGAACATTACATACTCAGCTGAGAGCTTTGGACACAAAATTGTCTGTTTCATGGATACATACAAATGGTAATACTAAAAAGTGGAGCAACTTGCCTTTTCTATCTTTCTTCAGCTATCAATTCGTTTTATTTGAATTTTTTTTTTTTAAATATGTAAATTTGGTTAAATTTGAACGCATTTCTTTATATTTTTTTTTTTTAAATCACCCCTGAAATATTTTCGAAGCGCTCTTAATTATGAGTCCGAAATTGTAGAGCAAGGGTGACGTTTTTTGAAACGATTCTCCTTCATCCTTTCTCAAATAAGGGAAAATCACCATGTAGGAAAATGAACCTAGGGTAACCCTGGTGTTTATAGGACATTGGTATCAAATGGAGTTATCGCCATAAACAGGGGTGACTCCAGAATGTGTTTGTACGATATGGGTATCAAATTAAAGGTATTAATGAGGGTTTTAAAAGGGAGTGGCCCTTAATTGTATATGTGAAGACGTTTTCGAGATATCGACCAAAATGTGGACCAGGGTGACCCAGAACATCATCTGTCGGCTGCCGCTAATTTATTTATATATGTAATACCACCAACAGTATTCCTGCCATGATTCCAAAGGCTTTCGATTTCGCCTTGCGGAACTTTTTGATTTTCTTCTACTTAATATGGTAGATGTCACACCCATTTTACAAAGTTTTTTTCCAAAGTTGTATTTTGCGTCAAAAAACCAATCCAATCACTATTTTTCATCCCTTTTTTTGTATTTGGTATAGAATAATGGCATTTTTTCGTTTTTCGAAATGTTCGATATCGAAAAAGTGGGCGGCAATGACTTCGCCCATTTTTAACACCAAGATAAAGTGAGTTCAGATAAGTACGTGAACTAATTTTAGTAAAGATATATCGATTTTTGCTCCAGTTATCGTGTTAACGGCCGAGCGGAAGGACAGACGTTCGACTGTGTATAAAAACTGGGCGTGTCTTCAACCGATTTCGCCCATTTTCAAAGAAAGCAGTTATCGTCATAGAAGCTATGCTCTTACCAAATTTCACAAGGATTGGTAAATTTTTGTTCGACTTATGACATTGAAAATATTCTATACAAATTAAATGAAGAAGGGCGGAGCCACGCCCATTTTGAAATTTTCTTTTGGTTTTGTATTTTGTTGTACCATATCGTTACTGGAGTTGAATGTTGACATAATTTACTTATATACTGTAAAGATATTAAATTTTTTGTTAAAATTTGACTTAAACAAAATTTTTTTTTTAAGTGGGCGTGTTCGTCATCCGATTTTGCTAATTTTTATTTAGCACACATATAGTAATAGAAGTAACGTTCCTGCCAAATTTCATTGTGAATCTTCAACGGCTGCCAAATTACAGCTTGCAAAACTTTTAAATTACCATCTTTTAAAAGTGGGTGCCAGGCCCATTGTCCAAAATTTTTTCTAATTTTCTATTCTGCGTCATAAGGTCAGCCCACCTACCAAGTTTCATCGCTGTATCCGTCTTTGGTAATGAATTATCGCACCATAACGAAAATTTCGAAAAACTGGGCGTGGTTATAGTCCGATTTCGTTCATTTTAAATAGCGATCTGAGATGAGAGCCCAACCAAATTTCATTAAGATACCTCAAAATTTACTCAAGTTATCGTGTCCACGGACAGACGGACATGGCTAAATGAATTTCTTTTTCACCCAGATCATTTTGATATATAGAAGTGTATATCTATCTCGATTAGTTTATGCCGTTACGGGGTACCGTTATGCGAACAAAATTAATATACTCTGTGAGCTCTGCTCAGCTGAGTATAAAAATGTGCAATGGAATACATTAACTGGTGCATTAAATAACAGATCACAATAACGGAGTTCAGAATTTTGTGTATACGTTGGAAACGTTGCTATAGCAAATACAAGCTACGGATCGTGAGCAATTAATTTTCATATTAAATTTTTTCTTTGCACTTTTTGTTTTGTTTTGACAGTTGATGATTTGCTATACTAAATACTAAAACAATAAACAATAAGGCAGTTCAGAATTTTGGTATTGGATGTTAAACGCTGCTATAGCAAATAAAGGTTAGTGCATTGTAAACAATATGCCACAAATGTTTGCTTAGCAATGATGCTAGACCATTTGCACAAAATCCTGAACTTCCTTAAGGGGGTTTGATGTTGCTTTTTGCAATGACGTAGCAAATGCATAGCCGAGAACGTGTATTTTGTTAATGTACTGTAAAAAATATGCCACGGAAGTTTGCAGTGCAATGATGCTAGACCATTTGCACAAAATCCTGAACTTCCTTAAGGGGGTTTGATGTTGCTTTTTTGCAATGACGTAGCAAATGCATAGCCGAGGACGTGTATTTTGTTAATGTACTGTAAAAAATATGCTACGGAAGTTTGCAGTGCAATGACCGCTTGCACAAAATCCTGAACTCCCTTAATAAATTTTGTTAGAGAATATTTTCAAAAATTCAAATTTTATACGGCCGGCTTAGAGTGCAAATCTGCTAACCAAGATAAAAAGGATTGTTAGATGGCAGGCAAACAACTTTTTAAAATTTTTATTAAATGCATAGGAAGCGTACTCATCATAAAGTTGATTTACTTTGCGCGTGCCCAATAACTGATGTTACTACTTTTATGCCTGGCTGATCCAAAAGCTCCTGCTCTATCAAACTGCATCAAAAAGCCTTTTTTGGAATTTGGTACTTAGCAGGTTTGCACTTTTAGCAGACGATATGAAACTTATCAAATGATCACCTTTTCAACGACTAATTATGTACAATTCGACTTTTCTCAACAATAATACATATATTTGAAAAGTGACTCGAACTTTTTCATTTGACAAATGTGTTCACGCTTACAAATATAGTTCAAATAGATAAAAATATAATCATACCTGGTCCCTGTGGATATCCATAGCCCGGACCAACTAATTGTGATGGGTGATGTTGTATGGTGCCAATGTCATTCCCATCAATATCCATGCCGCCCACTAACGGACCAGCCGAGTATTCATCCTTAACTAAACGACTTGGTCCAGATTGCAAACTTAATCCGGATAAATCAATGCCAGGTGACACAACACGTTCATAATGATACGGATTAACGCACACGGAATCGCATTTGAGATCAAAAGCGTATGCGCAATATTTAACATGTTTCAGTTCGTTTTTATGTAAATCTGGCCAACGCCAAATGCGAGCGTAAATGACATGTGGGAAGCCTTTGCGACCGGCGACCTGTTTGAAGAAATTAAGTGATTATATTCAGCACTTGCAATTGTTTAAGTAAATAAGTTTTCTTGTAATAAAATGGGAAACACTTTTTACAGAGCTCACAGAAGGAGAGAAATAGTAAAGTAAGTAAACCCCTAATCCGGCTGTGGTAGAGTTGGGGATATACGCTTTGGCAACTATGCCAGATGTTGAAAGCTTTAAATTTGACAAGGAGTCAATGTTTTATTATATGATTGTATTGTGACGAATATTAGCATCACTAAACTGTTAGTAAATAATAACACAACAACAAAAACATGAAGCAGCCACTCTTATGTACATGTACACATTAAAGCTAGCAACACTTACATATGTAGAAGGCGACGAAGAGCTATCTCACACACACAGATGTGGTCATCAGCCCGAGTAGTTACTCACACATGCACACGCATATGGTTATAAACTATAAATATGCATGTACTCATATAACTAATTACCTAGCAAAATATACAAGAGTTCTAGAAGGTGAAACGTCTAGACCTTTGAAGAAATATGCGAACGAAGCAACGGAGAGTATAAAAGCAGCGCAAGCTGAACAATCAGTAAGCATTTTTGATTTAAGCACGCTATTACTTACTTACTTAGTTGGCGCTTAACCGTCTAAACGGTTATGGCCGTCCAACAAGGCGCGCCAGTCGCTCCTTCGCTCCGCCAACCGGCGCCAATTGGTCACACCAAGGGAGTTTAAATCGTTTTCCACCTGGTCCTTCCAACGGAGTGGGGGCCGCCCTCTACCTCTGCTTCCACACGCTATTGGTTCTGAAGTATAATTGTGAAGTACTACTCCCGAAGTAATCTAAATAAAGACCAGTTTGCAATACTGAATATTTGAGTGATTTATTCAATAGTTTAGCGATCCGAACGTTAGCAGGTTTCAAATAAGCGGAATTTTCCTAAATTCGTTACAATATGCTCAGCTGCCAGCTTGAGCAACAAAGTTGGAGTTGAGGTCTAGCTCATATATGGGTTATCAGTTTTGCAAATTTAAATCGTACATTTCCTGTAGATGTTGCTTTTCAAATTTTACCGAACCATTTTTTCGACTTTTTTACACTATCAATAAAAGTTTGTGTTTAACCCTTTTTGCACATTTTTAACAGAAATCTTGTTTTGGTAATACATAATTGTATCAAATTTCGTTATGAATAGTCAATTATTTTCCGAATTACAGACCGCTAACCATAAAAATAGTACATATGTGTCTGTGAAATTTAAAAATGAGTCCCCAACTGAAGGAGTCAACTTTGTTAAATTTCTACATATCTATTGGTCTAGCCATAATTCTTACACAGACGACTGCACAAAAATTACAACGGATCCGGGCCCTTCGACAGGTAAGCTTTGCTCCAAAATAAATAGCTATAGTTTCTCCGGTTTTTCACATAACGTGACACTATCTGAATACACCTACAGCCACATAGTTCATGTCGTGGACTTCGTAGATGATAAAACAATTGAATGTATTCTTCTTATTCTTGTAGAGATAATGACACTCCCCAAAGATTGAAGGGAGTATTATCGATCCTGATGTTCCTTTGCCGGATATATGTAGATCCGGTACGTTCCGGTAGCAAGCGACATTAAGGTACTAACCGACAATCTCGGGAACGATTCGATATGACCACATTGACTTCTAGGACATCCGATTTAATTATCAAATTTGAAAATTGTTGGTATGAATGTTGAAAAAATTCCTCCTCCTTATGAGAATCCTTTGTTGAGCTGATTAGCTTTGATGAGTTAAAAATTCCTTTTCCTTATAGGAATTGTTGATTGAAGAATTAATCTTTAGTTGGTAATTTTAAAATTCCTCTTCCTTACGGGAATCGTTTATTGAGGTATTTAGCTGCCAGTTCGCCAAGGATCTATGATCCTTTTATATTGGTTTAAATTTATGGCATCCCCACGTTGGGCGCCAAATAAAAAAGATTATATTTTAAAATAAAAACTTATTTTTTATTAAACGATCTCAATTCAAGTCTTTCAAAACATACAATAGAAAAATTCATTGCATACTGATTTACAATTTAATGAGTAAGAACAGTTACAGTAGGTGCCTATTTCTTTAATATAGCCAAGAAGCCAACAATGATCATTAACTTATACATACAGTCACAAAACTGTTTCTCAATTCTTTCAGGTGCAGCTCAGCTCATTCTCAATTTCTTCTCTCGCATGTAGTTGCCACACTTGATTGTTTCGAACAAGACTTGTAGTACAAATGTTTGGCGTAACATTTTAAAAAGAGAACTTGTAAGTTATAGAAAAGTAAAGAATCAAATCGCTTGAAGGTAATTCACCACTGGAGTAAAATTTACATGTAATTCGGAAAAGTTTAATTTTCGTAACACTTGTAGTGAAAAAATTCCCTTTTTTAATACATAGCGACACATTTGGCAACGCCATTGCTGACAATGCAAGATGTGTCATTGTGAATGGTGCACTCTGTAAGAAAGAGTAAGAAACATGTTCAATCGTATTTGAATTAGTCAGCTATTGTAATACAATGTATAAGACAGTATGCAAAGTATGTTTCATATTGTAACGAATTTACTGCAATTCCCCTTATTTGCAATCTTCTGCTAACGTTCGTATCGCTAAATTGTTGAATAAATAACTCCAATATTGAATAATGGAAAAATGGCCTTTATTAAAGTACTTCACAATAACACTTATACTTTGCAACGAATAGCTTGCTTAATAACCAAACTGATTGATAGCTCAAATGAAACTCACTCTCAAAATAATACTGCTATGGCTCACTAGATAGCGTCTTAATCGAAACTGCTTGATAGTTCAAATCAAACTGAATTCCAGCGCCTCTACAATTGCTGCCTTATATACTCTCTGATTTCAACGTTCGCATCTTCTAGGCGCTTCCAGAATCTACTAGTTGCCATCAGCTCTCAAACTTCTCAGCTGTAACTACAATTGCACGATTTTATAGCTTTTCTCATTGCATACTTTCAGGAGTATCTCAGATATATGCATGTGTTTGTGCATTGACTCTCCGCTGCTCGTATACGTACATGGTACATATGTGTAGACGCAATTATTGTTTCGTTTATGTAGATACATAATGATTAAATTATTGATGTGAATTCACGTCACTGCTTAGCATCGGCCTAGAGATAGCAGCACCGCTTAGGTTTGCTAATATTCGTAGCACCGCCCTCCACCTAAGTCCGATCGTCCAGATCAGACCAATCTCTCGATCTAAACGCTGCTAGCATCGCCAAATGTACCACTCTTCTATTTCGTGATTTCCCAATTGCTTGTGTGCGGTAGATGACATTACTGATCGTCTTCACAATTCTGGTACGGGCCTTCCCAACTGCACCGATATTTGGATGGAACACCTTTCCGCCGGTGAGGGTTGTATAGCAGTACCAAATCTCCCTCCCGGAAACCTTCCGAATTATTTTCCTTGTCGTACCTGTGTTTCATCTTACTACTAATTATCCTGGATCGTTACCTCGCACTCTGTTGCTTGGCCAATGAACTACTTCGTAGAGCTTGCACTTGACGGATTGGCTTCGCATAATCAGTATCGTTCCCACGTTTCACAACAGTAGTGCGCTCCGGCTTGAACTACCCTCGCATTCGTTCTCGGAAATTCGTTGCTTCGTTTTCCTGCATCTTTTAGGTTTTGCCAATGCCAGTGTTTCTCTCGCAGGTACTTTTGATTTTGCTTTATTTGGCCCATTCGACCTATTAACCTTTGCCTTTGACTTCCGTGGTTTTTGTCGAGTCTTCTCCACCAGTACTCGATTACTACTGAATCCTTTCTGCAAACTGAAGTTAAGTGGTATATCCTGGTTCTTGTAACGCATCACCCTTTTCTGCATATCGATCTTGATGTCATGGTCAACCAAGAAGTCCACTCCCAATATGACTTCATCAACGATCTCCGCCACAACGAATTTGTGTAAAACCATGACCTTCCCAATTAAGACTTCACAGATCACTTCTCCCCGGACTTGGGTATACTCGCCAGTGACCGTACGCAACCTCGCTCCAGGTAATGACTTTACTCTCCTGTAGACCAAATCAGATTGAATCAAGGAATGAGATGCGCCCGTATCTACAGTCAGTACATGTTCTTTACCATCCACATTCCCTCTGACGGTGAGACTGCTCGATTTTCTACCAATTTGCAACACAGATATCACAGGGCATTCAATAGCTGGATCTAGCTCTCGATCTCTACCTCTTACTCGCTCTTGCTCATCTCCTCCAGCTTTGCATTTACGGCCACCCACATTGTTGGAACTATTAGGACCAAGATCGCAATGACGTGCAATGTGACCGGACTTCCCGCATTTGAAGCATTTGGAGCATTTGATAACTTTTTCACTCCGCTTTTGCGATCCTTTCAGCGCCTCCAATATTGCGTCTACCCACTCTGGCCTTTCTACTTCCACACGGCGTGCTTTGAAAACTGGCTTACACAGAAGCGACGCTGTTTCCTGAATAAGAGCTTGTGACACCGTTTCTGCGAATGTTGGCTTTGGGTTTGCGTATGTAGCTCGCTTTGTTTCAGCGTTCCGTATGCCGTTTATAAAGCTCTGAATCTTTACCCTTTCAGTGTATTCCACGGGTGCGTCCACATTCGCTAAATGTGCTAGCCTTTCAATATCCGACGCAAACTCTTGCAATGTTTCACCAGGCCTCTGGAAGCGGTTCAGCAACTCCATTTGGTATATCTGTCTCCTATGCTCAGTTCCGTATCGTCTCTCTAGAGCGCCCATTAATGCTTCATAACAGTTCCGTTCGCCCTCTGGAATGGTTTGTAAAATCTCAGCTGCAGGCCCTTTCAACGCCATGAATAGTGCAGCAACTTTATTTTCCTCACTGCAGTTGTTCCCTGCTGCAGTCTTCTCAAACTGAATCTTAAACACCTGGAAAGGAACAGAGCCGTAAAAAGATGGAGTTTTTCCCTTCGTATTGCTTGCTGAAACAACTGGGCGAAATAGTTGCAACTCCTGTGTACGACCTCTCAATGTTTCAATCTCGGCATCGATTTTGTTCTCAAGTTGCAAAATTTTTGTGTCTTGCGCCTCCATCTTCGAAGAAATATGTCCTTCTTGCTCTTCCAGTTGTGCAGAGATCTGCGCTGATATTTGTGCCGACATTTCGGACATTCGTGCCTCTTGTGCTTCAATCTTCGATGTTATACGGTTCTCCTGCGATTCCAGTTGAGATGCTGTACGTGTCTCCTGTGATTCCATCTGTGATGACATATACGTTTTCTGTTCTTCCAGTTGAGTTTCCATCTTGGATGTTATACGTGTCTCTTGTGATTCCAATTGTGATGACATGTTGGTAGATATTTGTGATGACATTTCGGACATTTGTGCCGATATTGCAGCCAATATCATGTTCAGGTCTGTGTTCGCCATTGTCTGCGGTGTTTCATTTTTCTCCTCCAATTTTTTTTTTCTCATCGCCATCAAGATGAAAGTCATACTCTTCCACATCAATTCCTTCTAATTCCATTGCCTCTCTTAGTCGTACCTGAAGTTCGAGTTTAATGCCGGTTGTATTCAATCCACGGCTCTCCAACTCCTTCAGTTTCTGGATCTTCAATTCACTTAACTTTGCCATGTTCTTGTTGTCCTCTGGAATTTATTCAACAATTCCTCTTCTGACACCAATTGTTACGAATTTACTGCAATTCCCCTTATTTGCAATCTTCTGCTAACGTTCGTTTCGCTAAATTGTTGAATAAATAACTCCAATATTGAATAATGGAAAAATGGCCTTTATTAAAGTACTTCACAATAACACTTATACTTTGCAACGAATAGCTTGCTTAATAACCAAACTGATTGATAGCTCAAATGAAACTCACTCTCAAAATAATACTGCTATGGCTCACTAGATAGCGTCTTAATCGAAACTGCTTGATAGTTCAAATCAAACTGAATTCCAGCGCCTCTACAATTGCTGCCTTATATACTCTCTGATTTCAACGTTCGCATCTTCTAGGCGCTTCCAGAATCTACTAGTTGCCATCAGCTCTCAAACTTCTCAGCTGTAACTACAATTGCACGATTTTATAGCTTTTCTCATTGCATACTTTCAGGAGTATCTCAGATATATCCATGTGTTTGTGCATTGACTCTCCGCTACTCGTATACGTACATGGTACATATGTGTAGACGCAATTATTGTTTCGTTTATGTAGATACATAATGATTGAATTATTGATGTGAATTCACGTCACTGCTTAGCATCGGCCTAGAGATAGCAGCACCCCTTAGTTTTGCTAATATTCGTAACAATATAAATGAAATATAAAAATAACGAATGGCAATACTGCCATCGGCATTTTTATATATTGCACCACAATTAATGTATTCTTGGCAACCAAAAACTGCTGCTATCTCTAAGCCGATGCTAAGCAGTGACGCGAATTCACATCAATAATTCAATCATTATGTATCTACATAAACGAAACAATAATTGCGTCTACACATATATACCATGTACGTATACGAACAGCGGAGAGTCAATGCACAAACACATGCATATATCTGAGATACTCCTGAAAGTATGCAATGAGAAAAGCTATAAAATCGTGCCATTGTAGTTACAGCTGAGAAGTTTGAGAGCTAAAGGCAACTAATACATTCTGGAAGCGCCTAGAAGATGCGAACGTTGAAATCAGAGAGTATAATATAAGGCAACAAATGTAGAGGCGCTGGAATTCAGTTTGAGTTGAGCTATCAAGCAGTTATTGATTACGCACGCAATCTGGCGGCCAATAGTAGAGTTTCATTTGAACTATCAAACAGCTTGGTTGTTAAGCAAGCTAGTTGCAAAGTATAAGTGTTATTGTGAAGTACTTTAATAAAGGCCATTTTTCCATTATTCAATATTGGAGTTATTTATTCAACAGTTTAGCGATACGAACCTAGCAAAAGGGCAAATAAGAGGATTTGCAAGTAAATTCGTTACAATTGGTGTCAGAAGACGAATTGTTGAATAAATTCCAGAGGACAACAAGGACATGGCAAAGTTCAGTGAATTGAAGATCCAGCAACTAAAGAAGGAGTTGTAGAGCCGTGGATTGAATACAAGCGGCGTTAAACTCGAACTTCAGGCACGGCTACGAGAGGCAATGGAAGCAGAAGGAATTGATGTGGACGAGTATGTCTTTTATTCTGATGGGGACGAGACAACAGCAAAAATTGAAGAGAAAAATGAAACACCCCAGACAATGGCGAACACAGACCTGGGGGGCTACTCTGTATTGCGATGCGAATGGAAATTTTTTCGCATTTGCCTTATCGACACTCTGTAACTCAACTATCGCAACTGACATTTGACATTTTCGGATTTGCTTTTTCCCTTTCGCATTCATTTTTCCCTTTCGAATTGCGTACACTCTGTATTGCGAAAGCGAATGTGAATTGCTCTGTAAATTCGAATCTGTCTTCCTACAACAAAACTCAGTCGCGCGGCAAAAAAAATGTAAGTTTTTACCAAAAACTGAGAGCTACAAGAATGCCGACTAAAGCTGGAGAAAGAAAGGTCCCTTTACCAGCAAACAGCAGACAATAAAAAATGAAGATGAAGCTAACCAAACTAGAACTACAAAAGGAGGTCCTAGCTGTTGAAGCAAGTACCAACGAGTTGATCTCTAGCTCAAAGCGACAGGCACAGTAAACCAAAAGAGGTGTTGTTTCACTATGTATATATACTAATAAGACCGTACCTATTTATAAAAAAATATGTGATTTTACAAAAATGATGCTAAATTTAATATTAATTACCAAATAATTAACCAAATGAATATAAAAGACTGTATAAATATATAATATAAGATTGTATAAACGTATGTGATAATGTGTACAATGTTGAATGAAAAAGTCAGTACGGTTTATTTAATTTAATGACGTAAATTTATTGAAGTGAATTTAATTTTGATTTAATTGAATGATTTTATGTTTAATTTAACTAAATATATTTACATATATATATTACGTTAAAAAATGAAAAAATATTGTACCTTTTAATTTGAACCATACATACATATATGTATGTATTTACATTAAAAAATGAAAATTAAAAAGTTAAAAAAAAATGTACCTTTTAATGCCATAAGTGTATATGTGAACATGTGCGAATTTATTTTAATTTAATATTTTTATGTTTTGTATTCATTT